>NC_051289.1:1023695-1123695 GCF_015220745.1 Sebastes umbrosus | reverse complement strand
CCGAGTACAAGTACTTACATTTGGGTACTCTCGGATACCGAGTACTGATACGAGTACCGATACCGAGTACCGATACCGAGTACCGATACGAGTACTTCTCTGTGTCTAAAGACCCTCGTTAACAGCCAGCTGGAGGGTGTGAGCGACACACGGCAGGCTGGGGAGTCCCGCATACGAGGCGGTGCACCTGACTGGCTCTAGGTCGGCTTGGAAAGGCTCGGGGCGGATGTGGCTCGCGGCCGCATCTTTACGGCGCTCCTCGCCGCAGCGTGGATAAAGGGCTCGCTACGCCCTCTCTCCCCACCGGGGAGGAACGGGACACCCTGCTCCCGGTGCGACTGTCGACCGGGGCGGACTGTCCTCAGTGCGCCCCGACTGCATCGTGCCGCCAGATCGGGGCTCTGCCAACGTAAAAGGCGCCAGGGGTCTGCGGCGAGGTCTGCAACCCACCCGACCCGTCTTGAAACACGGACCAAGGAGTCTAACGCACGCGCGAGTCAGAGGGTTCAAGCAAAACCCCGCGGCGCAATGAAAATGAGGGCCGGTGCGCGCCGCTTGAGGTGGGATCACCGGCCCCAGCAGGGAGAGAGGGCACACTGCATGAGTACATGAGCACAGTATCGGTATCGGTGCATCCCTAGTTAAAACGAATCTGTGTTAACGTGTTTTTATCACGTTAACTTTGACGGCCCAATCAATACAAAATGAGAAGCTTGTGAGTATCGATACCTCCTCATTTAAAGACATTGGTGGCATTAAAACGAATTTGTGTTGACGGGTTATTATCTTTACTCTAGTAACCTACGTCACTGCTTTCTGCAGATGGGCCCGTCCTTTAGTATACATTATATAATAGACTTGCACTACTAATTTAAAACTCTAACTCTGTATATGACCGTATGAGAATATTCAGAAATGTTAAAATGAGTTAGTTTGCTGGTCACGTATCTGTTTCCTCTCACAGTGACATTAAATCTCCCTCATCCATTCAAACCTAACAACAGCAGGACTTTAAACTCGTTTCAACCTTTGAGATGTGATTGTATCTCTGTCTCTGTGTGTGTGTGTGTGTGTGTGTGTGTGTGTGTGTGTGTGTGTGTGTGTGTGTGTGTGTGTGTGTGTGTGTGTGTGTGTGTGTGTGTGTGTGTGTGTGTGTGTGTGTGTGTGTGTTCAGGGAGGGTGCGTGTAAGAAGACTCACGTGTTGAAGCTGAACACGACAGGGAAGTTTGCTCTGAACATCGTGGACAACCTGGTGGTGGTTCATCACCAGAGCTCCCAGGTTTGATGTTATTAATATTCATGTTGTTCAATGTTAAAGTACATTTACTCAAGTATAAGGGGTGTGACAATTCACTCGGCTCACGATACGATACACTATATTGGGTTCACGATCTCGATACGATATTATAACAATAATTTTAACACAACTTGAATGATGAAAATATATTACTGAAAAAGTCGCCTTTTATTCAAAAGACACGAAACATCACACAACTTCTATACTACTCCACTAATGCCTGGCTGCAAATCAGCTGCAAATGCACTAACCACACCATCACTAGGGATGTGACGGTGTTCTAACCACACCAGCACTAGGGATGTGACGGTGTTCTAACCACACCAGCACTAGGTATGTGACGGTGTTCTAACCACACCAGCACTAGGGATGTGACGGTGTTCTAACCACACCAGCACTAGGGATGTGACGGTGTTCTAACCACACCAGCACTAGGGATGTGACGGTGCACTAACCACACCAGCACTAGGGATGTGGTGGTAGGATTTTTGAATGCACGTGCAGTGGAGTTTCTTTACTCCGTGGTATTAGGACTTTAACTTCAGTAAAGGGTCTGAATACTTAACGGTGTTTTATATCGTGTGCGTTCAGACGTCTCTGATCTTCGACATCAAGCTGAAGGAACCAGACTGTGCTGTCAACACACACCAACCTGTCCTACCTGCCCGGTCCATACACCCCTACAGGATACCACTGGCAGGTACACAAACACACACACACACACACACACACACACAGAGTCAAGTTATATCTATAGTGTGTATGTTTCTGTCTCTCTGCAGGTCCAGCCGTCGTTCCCTCTCAGCCTCCAGTACCATGTCAGCTCTGTATCCTTTTAACTCTAACAAGTACATTTACTCAAGTACTTTACTTAAGTACAACTTTTGAGGTACTTGTACTTAACTTGAGTATTTCCATTTCATGCCTCCTTCTACTTCTACTCCACTGCATTTATCTGGCAGCTTTAGTTACTTTACAAATTTAAGATTTTTACGCACGAAACATGAAGATTTATAAAATGTGATGCATTGATGATGACAGTTTATACAAGTAGAGCTGAGACTATTAAGTTCATTAAACAATTAGTCAACTGACAGATAATTAACGTAGTGTGGTTTTAGTACTTTAACCTTGTCCCATCCCAATATTTCCTCGCTGCTGTTTTACTGTTTTTAAACACTTCTCACGCTGATCTTTAACCGTCACTCCAGACTCTTCCTCCTGGAGCGTCTTCCAACCCGACATCATCATCAGCGCCAGTGAAGGTGTGGAAAACACACACACACACACACACTCAGCGGACTTTCATTTGCTCCTAAAGTAAAGTTTAAAAGCGGCATGTGCAGATTAATCTTGTGTGTAGTGACAGATTTATGGCAAAGCAGCAGAAGTGTGTAAAAGATAAGCCGTGATAAATGTGTATTTATTTAGTCGGCAGTGTGAGTGAAGACACATCTCATGAGGCCTGGCAGTAAGTTAACGCTTATTCACCTTCTAGAGTGCTACAGAAATGAGTTAGCATGTTGGCACTTCCTGTTCCCTCGTCTGGAAGTCAACGGGTGTTTAGTTAGATGTCTGAAATCAGGTCTGTGGTTTAACACCAGCTGAAGAGATTTTAACGTTTTGATCTACGGTATAAAATACGTCAATAGATACCCCACTGGTGAATTTTGAAGCGTTTACGTGTCTTTAAAAAGGTGGTTGTTAACAAGCGGCTAAATGAGACGACTAAACGTCATCACGCCGACTCGTCCTCTTTTACAGCCTCTTTGTGTTTCTACTCGCGCTCATGTGACCGTGGTGTAGTTCCTTTATATAACTATTAACTTCTGGTGATTGCATTCACGCTTCAAAAATCATAAAGCGGTGTTCCTGGTTGGCCTTCAGAAATACATCATACCTGGAGCTCTCTATTCTTTGTCTGAACCAAGCCCTCAGGAAGAGCGCCAGTCGTCGATCCGGACTTTCGTAGTGGCTAAACGGTGGTACTACAACTTTCCGTGTCCGTCACCTGATGCCATCGGGCCCAAAAATACTTTTTCCCATAGACTTCAATTGGGAAAGAGACGTCTGTAACTCAGAAAATAATTTATTTAGAGGTGAATCAACTCCCCAGTACGAACACTCTAACAGTCCTCATTTAAATCATTACGTTTTTAAAGTTGTAAAACGCACTAACAGCTGAATCCAGAGTTATTTCACTTCCTCCGTTCATGTGAGTGAGACCCAGACCGAGGCTGGAGCGCCAAGCCGTGACGTTGTGACCCCGTGACCGAGTCACGTGACCGAGCGGACGCTACTGCGCCTGTTCCACGTGCCCAAGATCCGGGTACTTTTCCAGGCGGAAGTGGAGCCATTTAGGCTTCATGAGCCGCTGAGACACTTTCATAGGAATGAATGAGACCCCGCCTCCAACGCTGGATCCAGTTCTCTTCATACATCCATGATCTGAACTAGGACACTTCCGCATTGCGTCATGTTGTGTTCTCACTTCCGTTTAGAGTTGATGTGCCGGCATTTAGCTTGGCGTCGCCCGTCGCCAGCGTTAAAACCTCCACGGTTATCATCCTTTACCTGCCTTAAGAAAGCTCTTACTAAGTTTTAATGTTGTTTCAGGTGAGAAAGGATCCGTTTAGATTTCCAACATGTGATCAGTTTAAGTAAATAAATTATAAAATTAGCGGTGATGTTTTTAGAGCTGCTGGCTGTGTGAGACCAGCTGGTCAGCGTACGGAAGCTCACGTCAGGGATGGCTGATGGATGTGGTAACGTTGTGGTAAAACCATCCGATCGCTGCTGCTGCTAAACCGGAACAACTAACACAATATTACGTTTGAACCGGAAGTAGAAACAAATGGGCGGAGCAGCATGAGGTGACTTTGTACCTTTTGTAAACATCTATAGATATTATTATTTAGATGATCTGAAAATCTCTCTCTCTCTCTCTCTCTCTCTCTCTCTCTCTCTCTCTCTCTCTCTCTCTCTCTCTCTCTCTCTCTCTCTTTCTCTCTCTCCAGGTTACCTGTGGTACTTGCAGGTGAAGTTGCCTCCGACTGTCAACCTGCTGCAGGACAAAGGCAAACTGATGGACTTCCTGTTACGACGGAGAGACTGCAAGATGGTCATCCTGTCGGTCTGCTCACAGAGTACGTCTGTCTGCCGTTATCCGTTTTTATCAAGGTTGAGTCAGATTTAAATAACATTTTGATGTCATTAAATGTAACGATAGTAATATCTGATAGTGGGGATGGGGAGTAATGTGTCGTATGTCCTAAACGTTTAGACGTTTTGCTTCTACACTAAAACGACATCACACTTTACAATGAAGCTCAGTTTTCTGTCTTTTTTCTCAGTTCTGGAAGGCGGGGAGAAGGGAAGTCTTCCTGTCGTGGCGACTGTCTTCGACAAACTCAACCAGGTGTATAAAGAATACCTGGAGGCCGAGCAGACCTACACTGTGGTGGGTGATGTAATAACCTGGAGCCAGTGCATCCACCTCTACGTGTGTTTTTTAAAGGGCTGTCAAAGTTAACGTGGTAATGACTGTAGGGTGATCGTGCTTCTGCTGTCGCTGCTCCTAAACTATGGAACAAGTTCCCCCCTGATATACGCACTATCACTGACCTGCTACTTTTTAAATCTAAGCTCAAGACCTTTTTATTTAGATTGGCTTTTAATACCTCGTAGCGCTGTGACATTTTCCCTCTGCTTTTTATGATTTAATGATATGTTGTGTTTTTATTCCTGTTATTTCTTGATGTTAATATAAAGCACTTTGGGTATCTTTTGGTTGTTGTAAAGGGCTATACAAATAAATGTTGAATAACGCGTTAACGTAAATTCGTTTTAACGCCACAAATTTCTTTAACGCACATTAACTTAGGTTGTATCGTCTCAGTTTTAAAGCTATAGTGAAGATACTGGTATCATCTGAAACTACAAAACCTGATGAATCCATCGGTACCAACCAGGTCATACTAGCATGTCATGAAGGAGGTTAAATAAACCGTTAACACTTGCGCTAAATTTTTTGGCGAGGAAAAACTGGCATGGCCATTTTCAAAGGGGTCCCTTGACCTCTGACCTCCAGATATTCACTCTGAAACAATGAAAAGTAGATGGTCTCTGTGTAATGTTTGAACACTGTAGTTTATATTTTTTGTGTTCTGAATACGGCCGTCAAAGTTAATAACGCGACAATAACACGTTAACGCAAAACTGTTTTAACGCCACTCATTTCTTTATTTCATTAACACAACTCGTGGTTTTTAGGTTGTAGCGGCTCAGTTTTAAAGCTAGAGTGAAGATACTGGTATCATATGAAACTCTAAAACCTGATGAATCCATCCGTACCAACCAGGTCATAGTAGCTTGTCATGAATGAGGTTAAATAACGCTCCAAACTTTGACCACGTTTTTATTATTCATCTTCTGTGTTTGTAGGCGATGGAGTCCGGCCCGAGTCGAGGCAGCGCAGCCCAGAAGCGTCCAGTCAGAACTCAGGCGGTCATCGACCAATCAGACATGTACACACACGTCCTGTCTTCATTCACCGAGAGGAAGGTACGTAAACAAACACACACAAACTAAAACTTGAGATTTGTTTGTTAAATAGGTTTATATTTAGTATTTTTTTTTTCTTTTTTACAAAAGTCTGCTTGGAAATGCAAGTAGAAGAGAACCCAGCTGTGAAATCAGTTCTCCCAGGAGCAGCCAGCACAAATGTACTCAACATTGAGGTTCCGAAAGTCAGTGAGCTCTGATGTCGGTAGATTTACCACGACTCACGTGAAACGACTGGATCTGCTCCGGTAGAAGACACAAGTCTGTATGGTGTCAACCTTGTTTTAACCCCCTGAGACCCGCGATCCCGACCCACTTCACTGTCTTTCAGAGGCTCTAGTGCAGCGGTCAGCAACCTTTACTATCAAGAGAGACATTTTAGGCAAAAAAAAACCCTCTGGAGACGCAAAACATGTGATCATTGTGATGAAGGTAACACAGTTTATAGTTAAGTATATACTGTAAGTCTAATGCAGTGAGGGCCAAAGAGACAATAGTCGTAATATTACAAGAATAGTAATAACTTTACGAGAAAAAAAGTCGTAATATTACGAGAATAAAGTCATAACTTAACAAGAAAAAAAATCGTAATATTACGAGAATAAAGTCATAACTTTACGAGAAAAAAAGTCGTAATATTACGAGAATAAAGTCATAACTTAACGAGAAAAAAAATCTTAATATTACGAGAATAAAGTCATAACTTTACGAGAAAAAAATCGTAATATTACGAGAATAAAGTCATAACTATACGAGAAAAAAATTGTAATATTACGAGAATAAAGTCATAACTATACGAGAAAAAAGTCGTAATAGTACGAGAATAAAGTCATAACTTTACGAGAAGAAAAGAAAATAACATGTAAAATTACTACTGTATAATATTATGACTTTATTCTCTAAATCTCAGATGTTTTTTTTCCTCAACGTGGTCCTAATACTCCGTCGTACTGTCGTACCGTCGTACCATAGACCTACAACAACGATCAATAAAAATGAAAATGTAAACAACGAACAGTTATTCATTTCCGTTTTTAAAAGTCCACATGGAGCCGCTGGAGAGGAGCTGAAGAGCCGCAGGTTGCTGACCGCTGGTCTAGCAGGTTCAGTTTTAGAGGTAGAGGGAATGTACTTATATCATATGAAACTAGAAGACCTAAGGAATCCAAATCCATAGTATGCATTTATTAATTTTTTGTTTACATTGAGGAAAACACTTCTTCTGTATTTCTCTTTAATGTCCAAAAACACTTTATTGAATCATTGTTTTTTTCTTTGAGCTTCTGATTCAAATAATTGAACTTCTTGAATGAAACATCAGACAAAGAGTTGTTCTCTTGCAGCAGGAAACACAATCATTTACAACATTACATCTGAGAACATAAAATCCAGATGACACTTTTAGAGAATCTGTGTATTTCTTTTTTTAATACATAAAACCGAGAATAATTCATAATATTAAAAAAAAATGCTGAAATGAAATCAAATGAGACGTTGACTGCTGTGTGTGTTCTGCAGGGTGTCTCCCATAAATTCATCATCGCGGTGCTGATGGAGTACATCCGCTCTCTGAACCAGTTCCAGATCACCGTGCAGGTAAAACCGAGCACTGACAAACCTGTTGTTTCTGATTTTAAAGGGGATTTATCATCTGCTTTACTTTTACATTTACTAAAGATACAAGTACTATTTAAACCCTTTTCGATTTGTTTGACCTCATGACTTTTCTTCAGGACAAACTTTACATTTTTACCTGCTCAAACTCCGGTTGGACCGTTTGTGTGTTTCAGCATTACCTGTATGAGCTGGTGATAAAGACGTTGGTGCAACACAACCTCTTCTACATGCTGCACCAGTTCCTCCAGTATCACGTCCTCAGCGACTCCAAACCACTGGTGAGTTCATCTGAGACGAGACCTTCTGTACTTCTGTAACAATCAAACGAACCCTCGCGCCTCACTCGGGATATTTTTTAATCTTTCGATCATTTTGCTTCTATAATAAACTGCGTAGCCAAAATACAGACATTCAGACCCTTAAAGGGACTGTTTGTAACTTTCAGAAATGTCTTGTTAACAGCGACAACTGTGGCCGTGAAATCAACGAAGTCAGCGTCCTGTTGCTCGCGCTTGCTCGCTCTAAATATACCTGAAGGAGCATCGCTCAAAACAGTGAGGAGACACGTCAGCTAAAAGCACAATATCACTCTATATTTCAGCTGCTTGGCAGTAATGTTAGCTGACCAGACCAAGGTCTCTCCATGAATCAATGCTGATCCTAGTGTTGGCTTTTCCTGCCTCAGCGCAGACTGATGCAGCGGGGCTGAGGTGACAGGGCTCCTCAACGAGTTACGTTATCGCCTCCCGACCGCAGCCGAAGACACCGGCACCCGGTCGGTAACGAGGCGGTAACGTTTCTCTCTGCGGAGCCCCGTCACTTCACAAGACACGGGAAACCTCTGTTGGTCTGGAGGAGCTGCAGCAGTTATTTCTGCACAAACGTCCACTGAACATTCACTAGATATTCTCAGAGCTAAACTAACTCTTCTGCAGTGTGGAGTGAGCAGCATGCACGTCTAGAGGTGGAGCGAGTACGCGAGAACACTACACACTGCAGAAGAGTTAGTTCAGCTGTCTGAGTGAAGGAGAGCAGGCAGAGGAGACGAGGCTCCGGCCACACGCGAGCGCGCATACGCGAGCGCGCATACGCGAGCGCGCATTTGTCCCGACCCGCTACATTTATACGCTTAAAAAGTTACAAACAGTCGCTTTAAAGGAACAGTGTGTAACATTTCACGGGATCAATTAGCAGAAATAGAATATAATATTAAATAGCATTAGTGTAATAGAGAGCTACAGGGATGAGTCCTAAAACCCAGAAATGAGTTAGCATGTTAGCACTTCCTGTTCCCTCGTCTGGAAGTCAACGGGTTTTTAATTAGATGTCTGAAATAAGGTCTGTGATTTAACACCACCAATATTTCAGTAAATATCCCACTGGTGAATTTTGAAGCCTTCATATGTCTTAATAAAAGGCGGTTGCTAACAAGTGTCTAAATGAGACGACTAAACGTCATCACGCCGACTCGTCCTCGTTGTTTAAACTCGCGCTCAGAGTCTGAAATTAGCTTTCTTCACTTCTGAAATGTCTGCGTTAAATGAAGGAATAATATTTTAGATCTGATGTCATTCAATGTTCGATATATTTTACACAAAGAACATTATATACACGCTAACCCTAACGTTGTTACCACAAGGTCAATTTATCTTTTGAGTTGTCTTTCTTTGCGTTCAGGCTTGTTTACTTCTGTCTCTGGAGAGTACGTATCCTCCTGCACACCAGCTGTCACTGGACATGTTGAAGGTATCGCACGCACGCACGCACGCACGCACGCACGCACGCTTCAAGTAAAGACACTCTTTATTTAAATCTCATTGTTTTCATTTATTCTGTGTGTTTTTTTTAGCGTCTCTCCACAGCCAACGATGAGATCGTCGAGGTTCTGCTGTCCAAGCAGCAGGTTCTGGGCGCGCTCAGATTCATCCGCAGCGTCGGTACGTTGACGTTTCATTTATCTACCAGGAAGAAGAGAAATTCAGAGTTTAAACATTCCTGTAGTTATACTTCAGAAGAACATAAGAAAAGGCTAAAAGATAAAGATGTCATAGTTTAAAGGGAGATGGAGGTGATGGAGTAACAGCACGGCAGCAAAACACATTTTAAACACCTAAAAGAATCTATATCAGTTTGAGTGTACGTTATATTCATAGACAGCTAAACAGTTTCCGGACCAGACGGTGAACTGAAGCGGTTATCTGTACTCTCACCAAAGCCACCAGACTCCATTCACAAAAACAGTCATTTTACCTCTCAGAGCACTGGAGTTGCCAGTTTACCGCTGCATCGATCGGTTAGTTTGTTTGTGTTATTGTGCGACTTTGGTGTTTTAAAAGGGTTAGTTTGGATTCACCAGAGTCACACGATCACACAAACAAACTAACCGATCGAAGCAGCGGTGGACCGGCAATTCCCGTGTTCTGAGAGGTAAAATTACTGGTTCTGTCAATGGAGTCTGGTTGCTTAGATAGCGGCTTCTGTTCCCCGTCAGAAAGGCCTGTCTGACAGCGAGGTGAAGCGGTGAAAATATTCTCAATATAGCGTACACTTAAACAGATTTTTTTAGGTGTCTAAAAACCGTGCATCCGTAAATCACTTTGCTCCCGTGCTGGTACTCTAAACTCCATCTACTGTAGGTAATACACTGACTATGGAGGAGTACCTCGTCTGTCTTCGTCTGTAATTGACTAACCCTGAGCTGGTTTCAGGCGGCCATGACAACGTGTCGTCCAGGAAGTTTCTGGACGCAGCGCGGCAGACCGGAGACCAGATGTTGTTCTACACCGTGTTCAGGTCGTTTCAGCAGAGGAACCAGCGGCTCAGAGGAAGTCCCAGCTTCAACCCCGGTGAGAGGAAACACACACACACACGCATGCACACATGCACGCACGTATACATATGTATACATATGTGCATGTGCATGTATACGCGTATACATACATATACACATATACACATATACATATATATATACACATAGAGCAGTGTAGGAAAGTTGAAACAGCAGAGTTAATGTTTTGTTTTCTGTCTTTGTCTCACCAGGAGAGCACTGTGAGGAGCATGTGGTTCACTTCAAGCAGCTGTTTGGGGATCATGCTCTGATGAAAGCCTCCACTGTGTGAACCACCAGGACCAGAAACAAACTGTTAACTTACCCGGATGTCAGCAGACCGGTTGGACTGAGTCTCCCTCAGTTTGGACTCACAGGAAGTTCAGGAGACAACCCGATGGGGAACAGATCATCCCGGGTTAAATACAGACTTCCAGTCAATATCAATTATCCTGTCTCTGACGCATACAAACACGTACTATATGAAGGGTCAGGATATTTTTATTTTCAGCAGAATATCAGCCGATAGGCAGTGTGTTTTTTTTAATACTTCATCAAACTTACTAGTCAGTCAGCCTCAGTTAAAAATGATGCTTAATGTTTTGGGTAAATGTTCCTGACCTGTTGCATGTCCTGCTGGTTGCTTGTGTCCATGGAACCAGAGATGTACCTGCACAGGAAATCGGCAACCTGGAAAATGACACAATTGTGTAAACAAGGGGATCAATAACCACGTCTTTATTACCATGAATCAGAATATAAAACAAAACTGGGACTAATCTAGTTTGAATGGCCAAGGTGACGTGTCGCCTGTGGTGGGCGGTGCAAGAGACGGTATGATGAGATGCCTGTATGAGTATATTTTGTACATAGTGTCTGCACATTATACATGTGCCTGTTTAAATGTGTACAGCTAATAAAAGATTAAAGTAACGGTGTGTGAAAGAGTGTAAGTGTCATAATTAGACATCAGGAAATTTAGGTTTGGTAACAGACAGGAAAGGATCAGAAAAGAAATAGCGAGCAAATATGAAGTCAGAAAGATCATATGAATATGGTCGCTTCCTCCAATAACCTGATGTCCTAAAAAAGTATTGGCATAAAAAATGTAACGAAAAAAAAAAGTAATATTATAGTATGTCGGAAAAAAAGTCAAAGTATAGTATGTCGAAAAAAGATTTTTAAAAAGTCATAGTAAAGTATGTCGCAAATGTTCATGAAAAAAAAGTCAGTATAGTATGTTGGAAAAAAGATTTTTAAAGTCAGTATAGTATGTCGAAACAGACTTTTAAAAAGTCATAGTATAGTATGTCAAAAAAAAGTCATAGTATAGAATGTCGGAAAAAAAAAGTCACAGTATAGAATGTCGAAAAAAAAAGTCATAGTATAGTATGTCGAAAAAAGATTTTTAAAAAGTCATAATATGGTATGTCGAAAAAAAGTCATAGTATAGAATGTCGGAAAAAAAAGTCATAGTATAGTATGTCGAAAAAAAGTCATAGTATAGTATGTCAGAAAAAAGTCATAGTATAGTATGTCGAAAAAAAAGTCATAGTATAGTATGTTGGAAAAAAGATTTTTAAAAAGTCAGTATAGAATGACGAAAAAAAAGTCATAGTATAGTATGTCGGGAAAAAAATTATAGTATAGTATGTCGAAAAAAAGATTTTT
The DNA here is from genome assembly GCF_015220745.1 of Sebastes umbrosus. Taxonomy (NCBI): domain Eukaryota; kingdom Metazoa; phylum Chordata; class Actinopteri; order Perciformes; family Sebastidae; genus Sebastes; species Sebastes umbrosus. The sequence goes on along the minus strand of NC_051289.1, from coordinate 1,111,716 downwards.
AAAAAGTCATAATATGGTATGTCGAAAATAAGTCAGTATAGAATGTCGAAAAAAAAAGTCATAGTATTTCAAAAAAAGTCATGAAAAAAGTCATAGTATAGTATGTTGAAAAAAAAGTCGTAGTATAGAATGTCTAAAAAAAAAAGTCATAGTATAGTATATCGGAAGAAAAAAGTCAAAGTATAGTATGTCGAAAAAAAAAGTCATAGTATAGTATGTCAAAAAAAAAAGTCATAGTATAGAATGTCGAAAAAAGTCATAGTATAGTATGTTGGAAAAAAGATTTTTAAAAAGTCAGTATAGAATGACGAAAAAAAAGTCATAGTATAGTATGTCGAAAAAAAAATCAAAGTATAGTATGTCGAAAAAAAAAAGTCATAGTATAGTATGTCGGGAAAAAAATCAAAGTAGTATGTCGAAAAAAAATTATAGTATAGTATGTCGAAAAAAAGATTTTTAAAAAGTCATAATATGGTATGTCGAAAATAAGTCAGTATAGAATGTCGAAAAAAAAAGTCATAGTATGTCAAAAAAAGTCATGAAAAAAGTCATAGTATAGTATGTTGAAAAAAAAGTCATAGTATAGTATGTCGGAAAAAAGTCATAGTATAGTATGTCGAAAAAAAAAGTCATAGTATAGAATGTTTAAAAAAAAAAAGTCATAGTATAGAATGTTTAAAAAAAAAAGTCATAGTATAGAATGTTTAAAAAAAAAAGTCATGGTATAGTATGTCGGAAAAAAGTCATAGTATAGTATGTCGGGAAAAAAATCAAAGTATAGTATGACGAAAAAAAAGTCATAGTATAGTATGTCGAAAAAAAAAGTCATAGTATAGTATGTCGGGAAAAAAATCAAAGTATAGTATGTCGAAAAAAAATTATAGTATAGTATGTCGAAAAAAAGATTTTTAAAAAGTCATAATATGGTATGTCGGAAAAAAGTCATAGTATAGTATGTCGAAAAAAAAAGTCATGGTATAGTATGTCGAAAAAAAAGTCATAGTATAGAATGTCGAAAAAAGATTTTTAAAAAGTCAGTATAGAATGACGAAAAAAAAGTCATAGTATAGTATGTTGAAAAAAAAGTCATAGTATAGTATGTCGAAAAAAAAAATCATAGTATAGTATGTCGAAAAAAAAAGTCATAGTATAGAATGTCGAAAAAAAAGTCATAGTATAGTATGTTGGAAAAAAGATTTTTAAAAAGTCAGTATAGAATGACGAAAAAAAAGTCATAGTATAGTATGTCGAAAAAAGATTTTTAAAAAGTCAGTATAGAATGACGAAAAAAAAGTCATAGTATAGAATGTCGAAAAAAAAAGTCATAGTATAGTATGTCGGGAAAAAAATCAAAGTAGTATGTCGAAAAAAAATTATAGTATAGTATGTCGAAAAAAAGATTTTTAAAAAGTCATAATATGGTATGTCGAAAATAAGTCAGTATAGAATGTCGGAAAGAAAAGTCATAGTATGTCAAAAAAAGTCATGAAAAAAGTCATAGTATAGAATGTCGGAAAAAAAAGTCATAGTATAGAATGTCGAAAAAAAAGTCATAGTATAGTATGTCGAAAAAAGATTTTTAAAAAGTCATAATATGGTATGTCGAAAAAAAGTCATAGTATAGTATGTCGGAAAAAAGTCATAGTATAGAATGTCGAAAAAAAAAGTCATAGTATAGAATGTCGAAAAAAAAGTCATAGTATAGTATGTCGAAAAAAGATTTTTAAAAAGTCATAATATGGTATGTCGAAAAAAAGTCATAGTATAGTATGTCGGAAAAAAGTCATAGTATAGAATGTCGAAAAAAAAGTCATAGTATAGTATGTTGAAAAAAAAGTCATAGTATAGTATGTCGAAAAAAAAGTCATAGTATAGAATGTCGAAAAAAAAGTCATAGTATAGAATGTTGAAAAAAAAGTCATAGTATAGAATGTTGAAAAAAAAAGTCATAGTATAGAATGTCGAAAAAAGTCATAGTATAGTATGTCAAAAAAAAGTCATAGTATAGAATGTCGGAAAAAAAAGTCACAGTATAGAATGTCGAAAAAAAAAGTCATAGTATAGTATGTCGAAAAAAGATTTTTAAAAAGTCATAATATGGTATGTCGAAAAAAAGTCATAGTATAGAATGTCGGAAAAAAAAGTCATAGTATAGTATGTCGAAAAAAAGTCATAGTATAGTATGTCAGAAAAAAGTCATAGTATAGTATGTCGAAAAAAAAGTCATAGTATAGTATGTTGGAAAAAAGATTTTTAAAAAGTCAGTATAGAATGACGAAAAAAAAGTCATAGTATAGTATGTCGGGAAAAAAATTATAGTATAGTATGTCGAAAAAAAGATTTTTAAAAAGTCATAATATGGTATGTCGAAAATAAGTCAGTATAGAATGTCGAAAAAAAAAGTCATAGTATTTCAAAAAAAGTCATGAAAAAAGTCATAGTATAGTATGTTGAAAAAAAAGTCGTAGTATAGAATGTCTAAAAAAAAAAGTCATAGTATAGTATATCGGAAGAAAAAAGTCAAAGTATAGTATGTCGAAAAAAAAAGTCATAGTATAGTATGTCAAAAAAAAAAAGTCATAGTATAGAATGTCGAAAAAAGTCATAGTATAGTATGTTGGAAAAAAGATTTTTAAAAAGTCAGTATAGAATGACGAAAAAAAAGTCATAGTATAGTATGTCGAAAAAAAAATCAAAGTATAGTATGTCGAAAAAAAAAGTCATAGTATAGTATGTCGGGAAAAAAATCAAAGTAGTATGTCGAAAAAAGATTTTTAAAAAGTCAGTATAGAATGACGAAAAAAAAGTCATAGTATAGAATGTCGAAAAAAAAAGTCATAGTATAGTATGTCGGGAAAAAAATCAAAGTAGTATGTCGAAAAAAAATTATAGTATAGTATGTCGAAAAAAAGATTTTTAAAAAGTCATAATATGGTATGTCGAAAATAAGTCAGTATAGAATGTCGGAAAGAAAAGTCATAGTATGTCAAAAAAAGTCATGAAAAAAGTCATAGTATAGAATGTCGGAAAAAAAAGTCATAGTATAGTATGTCGAAAAAAAAAGTCATGGTATAGTATGTCGAAAAAAAAGTCATAGTATAGAATGTCGAAAAAAGATTTTTAAAAAGTCAGTATAGAATGACGAAAAAAAAGTCATAGTATAGTATGTCGGAAAAAAAAGTCATAGTATAGTATATCGAAAAAAAAAGTCATGGTATAGTATGTCGAAAAAAAAGTCATAGTATAGAATGTCGAAAAAAAAAGTCATAGTATAGTATATCGAAAAAAAAAGTCATGGTATAGTATGTCGAAAAAAAAGTCATAGTATAGAATGTCGAAAAAAAAAGTCATAGTATAGTATATCGAAAAAAAAAGTCATGGTATAGTATGTCGAAAAAAAAGTCATAGTATAGAATGTCGAAAAAAGATTTTTAAAAAGTCAGTATAGAATGACGAAAAAAAAGTCATAGTATAGTATGTTGAAAAAAAAGTCATAGTATAGAATGTCGAAAAAAGATTTTTAAAAAGTCAGTATAGAATGACGAAAAAAAAGTCATAGTATAGTATGTTGAAAAAAAAGTCATAGTATAGTATGTCGAAAAAAAAGTCATAGTATAGTATGTCGAAAAAAAAGTCATAGTATAGTATGTCGAAAAAAGATTTTTAAAAAGTCATAATATGGTATGTCGAAAAAAAGTCATAGTATAGTATGTCGGAAAAAAGTCATAGTATAGAATGTCGAAAAAAAAGTCATAGTATAGTATGTTGGAAAAAAGATTTTTAAAAAGTCAGTATAGAATGACGAAAAAAAAGTCATAGTATAGTATGTCGGAAAAAAGTCATAGTATAGAATGTCGAAAAAAAAGTCATAGTATAGTATGTTGGAAAAAAGATTTTTAAAAAGTCAGTATAGAATGACGAAAAAAAGTCATAGTATAGTATGTCGAAAAAAGATTTTTAAAAAGTCAGTATAGAATGACGAAAAAAAAGTCATAGTATAGAATGTCGAAAAAAAAAGTCATAGTATGTCAAAAAAAGTCATGAAAAAAGTCATAGTATAGTATGTTGGAAAAAAAGTCATAGTATAGTATGTTGAAAAAAAAGTCATAGTATAGTATGTCGAAAAAAAAAGTCATAGTATAGTATGTCGAAAAAAAAAGTCATAGTATGTCAAAAAAAGTCATGAAAAAAGTCATAGTATAGTATGTTGGAAAAAAAGTCATAGTATAGTATGTTGAAAAAAAAGTCATAGTATAGTATGTCGAAAAAAAGTCATAGTATAGTATGTCGGAAAAAAAGTCATAGTATAGTATGTTGGAAAAAAGATTTTTAAAAAGTCAGTATAGAATGACGAAAAAAAAGTCATAGTATAGTATGTCGAAAAAAGATTTTTAAAAAGTCAGTATAGAATGACGAAAAAAAAGTCATAGTATAGAATGTCGAAAAAAAAAGTCATAGTATAGTATGTCGGGAAAAAAATCAAAGTAGTATGTCGAAAAAAAATTATAGTATAGTATGTCGAAAAAAAGATTTTTAAAAAGTCATAATATGGTATGTAGAAAATAAGTCAGTATAGAATGTCGAAAAAAAAAGTCATAGTATAGAATGTTGGAAAAAAAATCAAAGTATAGAATGTCGGAAAAAAAGATGTTTAAAAAGTCATAATATGATATGTCGAAAATAAGTCAGTATAGAATGTCGAAAAAAAAAGTCATAATATGTCAAAAAAAGCCAAAAAACATGGTATGTCGGAAAAAAAGTCATGGTATAGAATGTCGCACATTTTAATGAAAAAAAAGTAACACCACCAACACCAGCAACATCAGCAACACCACCTACACCAGCAACACCACCAACACCAGCAACACCAGCTACACCAGCAACACCACCAACACCAGCAACATCAGCAACACCACCTACACCAGCAACACCACCAACACCAGCAACATCAGCAACACCACCTACACCAGCAACACCACCAACACCAACAACATCAGCAACACAAGCAACACCACCAGCACCACCAACACCAGCAACATCAGCAACACCACCTACACCAGCAACACCACCAACACCACCAACATCAGCAACACCAGCAACACCACCAGCACCACCAACACCAGCAACATCAGCAACACCACCTACACCAGCAACACCACCAACATCAACAACACCAACAACACCAGCAACACCACCAACACCAGCAACATCAGCAACACCACCAACACCACCAACACCAGCAACATCAGCAACACTAGCAACACCACCAGCACCACCAACACCAGCAACATCAGCAACACCACCTACACCAGCAACACCACCAACACCAGCAACATCAGCAACACCACCTACACCAGCAACACCACCAACACCAGCAACATCAGCAACACCACCAGCACCACCAACACCAGCAACACCAGCAACACCACCAGCACCACCAACACCAACAGCAACACCACCAACACCAACAGCAACACCACCAACACCAGCAACACCACCAACACCACCAACACCAGCTACACCACCAGCACCAGCTACACCACCAACACCAGCTACACCACCAACACCAGCTACACCAGCAACACCACCAGCACCACCAACACCAACAGCAACACCAACTACACCACCAGCACCAGCTACACCACCAACACCAGCTACACCACCAACACCAGCTACACCACCAACACCAGCAACACCAACACCAACAGCAACACCACCAACACCAGCTACACCACCTACACCAGCAACACCACCAACACCACCTACACCAGCAACACCACCAACATCAGCAACACCACCAACACCAGCAGCACCACCAACACCAACAGCAACACCACCAACACCACCAGCAACATCAGCAACACCACCAGCAACATCAGCAACACCACCAACACCAGCTACACCACCAACACCAGCTACACCAGCAACACCAGCAACACCACCAACACCAGCTACACCACCAACACCAGCAACACCACCAACACCAGCAACACCACCAGCACCAGCAACACCACCAGCACCAGCAACACCAACAGCAACACCACCAGCACCACCAACACCAGCAACACCACCAACACCAGCAACACCACCAGCACCAGCAACACCAACAGCAACACCACCAGCACCACCAACAACACCACCAACACCAGCAACACCAACAGCAACACCAGCAGCAACACCACCAACACCAGCAGCACCACCAACACCAACAGCAACACCACCAACACCAGCTACACCAGCTACACCACCAACACCAGCAACACCACCAACACCAGCTACACCACCAACACCAGCAACACCACCAACACCAGCTACACCACCAACACCAGCTACACCACCAACACCAGCAACACTAGCTACACCAGCAACACCAGCAACACCACCAGCACCACCAACACCAACAGTAACACCACCAACACCAGCTACACCAGCTACACCAACTACACCACCAACACCAGCAACACCACCAACACCAGCTACACCACCAACACCAGCAACACCACCAACACCAGCTACACCACCAACACCAGCAACACTAGCTACACCAGCAACACCAGCAGCACCACCAACACCAACAGCAACACCAGCTACACCAGCTACACCACCAACACCAGCAACACCACCAACACCAGCTACACCAGCTACACCACCAACACCAGCAACACCACCAACACCAGCTACACCACCAACACCAGCAACACTAGCTACACCAGCAACACCAACAGCAACACCACCAACACCAGCTACACCAGCTACACCAGCTACACCACCAACACCAGCAACACCACCAACACCAGCTACACCACCAACACCAGCAACACTAGCTACACCAGCAACACCAGCAACACCACCAGCACCACCAACACCAACAGCAACACCACCAACACCAGCTACACCACCAACACCAGCTACACCACCAACACCAGCAACACCACCAACACCAGCAACACCACCAGCACCAGCAACACCACCAGCACCAGCAACACCAACAGCAACACCACCAGCACCACCAACACCAGCAACACCACCAACACCAGCAACACCACCAGCACCAGCAACACCAACAGCAACACCACCAGCACCACCAACAACACCACCAACACCAGCAACACCAACAGCAACACCAGCAGCAACACCACCAACACCAGCAGCACCACCAACACCAACAGCAACACCAGCAACACCACCAGCAACATCAGCAACACCACCAACACCAGCTACACCACCAACACCAGCTACACCAGCAACACCAGCAACACCACCAGCACCACCAACACCACCAACACCAGCTACACCAGCTACACCACCAACACCAGCAACACCACCAACACCAGCTACACCACCAACACCAGCAACACCACCAACACCAGCTACACCACCAACACCAGCTACACCACCAACACCAGCAACACTAGCTACACCAGCAACACCAGCAACACCACCAGCACCACCAACACCACCAACACCAGCTACACCAGCTACACCAACTACACCACCAACACCAGCAACAACCACCAACACCAGCTACACCACCAACACCAGCAACACCACCAACACCAGCTACACCACCAACACCAGCAACACTAGCTACACCAGCAACACCAGCAGCACCACCAACACCAACAGCAACACCACCAACACCAGCTACACCAGCTACACCACCAACACCAGCAACACCACCAACACCAGCACCACCAACACCAACAGCAACACCACCAACACCAGCTACACCAGCTACACCACCAACACCAGCAACACCACCAACACCAGCTACACCACCAACACCAGCAACACCACCAACACCAGCTACACCACCAACACCAGCAACACTAGCTACACCAGCAACACCAGCAACACCAACAGCAACACCACCAACACCAGCTACACCAGCTACACCACCAACACCAGCTACACCACCAACACCAGCAACACCACCAACACCAGCAACACCACCAGCAACACCACCAGCACCACCACCAGCACCACCAACACCAGCAACACCAGCAACACCAGCAACACCACCAGCACCAGCAACACCAACAGCAACACCACCAACACCAGCAACACCACCAACACCAGCAACACCAACAGCAACACCAGCAGCAACACCACCAACACCAGCAGCACCACCAACACCAACAGCAACACCACCAACACCAGCTACACCACCAACACCAGCTACACCAGCAACACCAGCAACACCACCAGCACCAGCAACACCACCAACACCAGCTACACCAGCTACACCACCAACACCAGCAACACCACCAACACCAGCAACACCACCAACACCAGCTACACCACCAACACCAGCAACACTAGCTACACCAGCAACACCAGCAACACCACCAGCTACACCACCAACACCACCAACACCAGCTACACCACCAACACCAGCTACACCACCAGCACCAGCAACACCAACAGCAACACCACCAGCACCACCAACACCAGCTACACCACCAACACCAGCTACACCACCAGCACCAGCAACACCAACAGCAACACCACCAGCACCACCAACACCAGCAACACCACCAACACCAGCAACACCACCAGCACCAGCAACACCAACAGCAACACCACCAGCACCACCAACACCAGCAACACCACCAACACCAGCAACACCAACAGCAACACCAGCAGCAACACCACCAACACCAGCTACACCACCAACACCAGCAACACCACCAGCACCACCAACACCAGCAACACCACCAACACCAGCAGCAACACCACCAACACCAGCAACACCACCAGCACCAGCAACACCACCAACACCAGCTACACCAGCTACACCACCAACACCAGCAACACCACCAACACCAGCTACACCACCAACACCAGCAACACCACCAACACCAGCTACACCACCAACACCAGCAACACTAGCTACACCAGCAACACCAGCAACACCAACAGCAACACCACCAACACCAGCTACACCAGCTACACCAGCTACACCACCAACACCAGCTACACCACCAACACCAGCAACACCACCAACACCAGCAACACCACCAGCAACACCACCAGCACCACCACCAGCACCACCAACACCAGCAACACCAGCAACACCAGCAACACCACCAGCACCAGCAACACCAACAGCAACACCACCAACACCAGCAACACCACCAACACCAGCAACACCAACAGCAACACCAGCAGCAACACCACCAACACCAGCAGCACCACCAACACCAACAGCAACACCACCAACACCAGCTACACCACCAACACCAGCTACACCAGCAACACCAGCAACACCACCAGCACCAGCAACACCACCAACACCAGCTACACCAGCTACACCACCAACACCAGCAACACCACCAACACCAGCAACACCACCAACACCAGCTACACCACCAACACCAGCAACACTAGCTACACCAGCAACACCAGCAACACCACCAGCTACACCACCAACACCACCAACACCAGCTACACCACCAACACCAGCTACACCACCAGCACCAGCAACACCAACAGCAACACCACCAGCACCACCAACACCAGCTACACCACCAACACCAGCTACACCACCAGCACCAGCAACACCAACAGCAACACCACCAGCACCACCAACACCAGCAACACCACCAACACCAGCAACACCACCAGCACCAGCAACACCAACAGCAACACCACCAGCACCACCAACACCAGCAACACCACCAACACCAGCAACACCAACAGCAACACCAGCAGCAAACACCACCAACACCAGCTACACCACCAACACCAGCAACACCACCAGCACCACCAACACCAGCAACACCACCAACACCAGCAGCAACACCACCAACACCAGCAACACCACCAGCACCAGCAACACCACCAACACCAGCTACACCAGCTACACCACCAACACCAGCAACAACCACCACACCAGCAGCAACACCACCAACACCAGCAACACCACCAGCACCAGCAACACCACCAACACCAGCTACACCAGCTACACCACCAACACCAGCAACACCACCAGCACCAGCAACACCAGCTACACCAGCAACACCACCAACACCAGCTACACCAGCTACACCACCAACACCAGCAACACCACCAACACCAGCTACACCACCAACACCAGCAACACTAGCTACACCAGCAACACCAACAGCAACACCACCAACACCAGCTACACCAGCTACACCAGCTACACCACCAACACCAGCAACACCACCAACACCAGCTACACCACCAACACCAGCAACACTAGCTACACCAGCAACACCAGCAACACCACCAGCACCACCAACACCAACAGCAACACCACCAACACCAGCTACACCACCAACACCAGCTACACCACCAACACCAGCAACACCACCAACACCAGCAACACCACCAGCACCAGCAAACACCACCAGCACCAGCAACACCAACAGCAACACCACCAGCACCACCAACACCAGCAACACCACCAACACCAGCAACACCACCAGCACCAGCAACACCACAGCAACACCACCAGCACCACCAACAACACCACCAACACCAGCAACACCAACAGCAACACCAGCAGCAACACCACCAACACCAGCAGCACCACCAACACCAACAGCAACACCAGCAACACCACCAGCAACATCAGCAACACCACCAACACCAGCTACACCACCAACACCAGCTACACCAGCAAACACCAGCAACACCACCAGCACCACCAACACCACCAACACCAGCTACACCAGCTACACCACCAACACCAGCAACACCACCAACACCAGCTACACCACCAACACCAGCAACACCACCAACACCAGCTACACCACCAACACCAGCTACACCACCAACACCAGCAACACTAGCTTACACCAGCAACACCAGCAACACCACCAGCACCACCAACACCACCAACACCAGCTACACCAGCTACACCAACTACACCACCAACACCAGCAACACCACCAACACCAGCTACACCACCAACACCAGCAACACCACCAACACCAGCTACACCACCAACACCAGCAACACTAGCTACACCAGCAACACCAGCAGCACCACCAACACCAACAGCAACACCACCAACACCAGCTACACCAGCTACACCACCAACACCAGCAACACCACCAACACCAGCACCACCAACACCAACAGCAACACCACAACACCAGCTACACCAGCTACACCACCAACACCAGCAACACCACCAACACCAGCTACACCACCAACACCAGCAACACCACCAACACCAGCTACACCACCAACACCAGCAACACTAGCTACACCAGCAACACCAGCAACACCAACAGCAACACCACCAACACCAGCTACACCAGCTACACCACCAACACCAGCTACACCACCAACACCAGCAACACCACCAACACCAGCAACACCACCAGCAACACCACCAGCACCACCACCAGCACCACCAACACCAGCAACACCAGCAACACCAGCAACACCACCAGCACCAGCAACACCAACAGCAACACCACCAACACCAGCAACACCACCAACACCAGCAACACCAACAGCAACACCAGCAGCAACACCACCAACACCAGCAGCACCACCAACACCAACAGCAACACCACCAACACCAGCTACACCACCAACACCAGCTACACCAGCAACACCAGCAACACCACCAGCACCAGCAACACCACCAACACCAGCTACACCAGCTACACCACCAACACCAGCAACACCACCAACACCAGCAACACCACCAACACCAGCTACACCACCAACACCAGCAACACTAGCTACACCAGCAACACCAGCAACACCACCAGCTACACCACCAACACCACCAACACCAGCTACACCACCAACACCAGCTACACCACCAGCACCAGCAACACCAACAGCAACACCACCAGCACCACCAACACCAGCTACACCACCAACACCAGCTACACCACCAGCACCAGCAACACCAACAGCAACACCACCAGCACCACCAACACCAGCAACACCACCAACACCAGCAACACCACCAGCACCAGCAACACCAACAGCAACACCACCAGCACCACCAACACCAGCAACACCACCAACACCAGCAACACCAACAGCAACACCAGCAGCAACACCACCAACACCAGCTACACCACCAACACCAGCAACACCACCAGCACCACCAACACCAGCAACACCACCAACACCAGCAGCAACACCACCAACACCAGCAACACCACCAGCACCAGCAACACCACCAACACCAGCTACACCAGCTACACCACCAACACCAGCAACACCACCAACACCAGCTACACCACCAACACCAGCAACACCACCAACACCAGCTACACCACCAACACCAGCAACACTAGCTACACCAGCAACACCAGCAACACCAACAGCAACACCACCAACACCAGCTACACCAGCTACACCAGCTACACCACCAACACCAGCTACACCACCAACACCAGCAACACCACCAACACCAGCAACACCACCAGCAACACCACCAGCACCACCACCAGCACCACCAACACCAGCAACACCAGCAACACCAGCAACACCACCAGCACCAGCAACACCAACAGCAACACCACCAACACCAGCAACACCACCAACACCAGCAACACCAACAGCAACACCAGCAGCAACACCACCAACACCAGCAGCACCACCAACACCAACAGCAACACCACCAACACCAGCTACACCACCAACACCAGCTACACCAGCAACACCAGCAACACCACCAGCACCAGCAACACCACCAACACCAGCTACACCAGCTACACCACCAACACCAGCAACACCACCAACACCAGCAACACCACCAACACCAGCTACACCACCAACACCAGCAACACTAGCTACACCAGCAACACCAGCAACACCACCAGCTACACCACCAACACCACCAACACCAGCTACACCACCAACACCAGCTACACCACCAGCACCAGCAACACCAACAGCAACACCACCAGCACCACCAACACCAGCTACACCACCAACACCAGCTACACCACCAGCACCAGCAACACCAACAGCAACACCACCAGCACCACCAACACCAGCAACACCACCAACACCAGCAACACCACCAGCACCAGCAACACCAACAGCAACACCACCAGCACCACCAACACCAGCAACACCACCAACACCAGCAACACCAACAGCAACACCAGCAGCAACACCACCAACACCAGCTACACCACCAACACCAGCAACACCACCAGCACCACCAACACCAGCAACACCACCAACACCAGCAGCAACACCACCAACACCAGCAACACCACCAGCACCAGCAACACCACCAACACCAGCTACACCAGCTACACCACCAACACCAGCAACACCACCAACACCAGCAGCAACACCACCAACACCAGCAACACCACCAGCACCAGCAACACCACCAACACCAGCTACACCAGCTACACCACCAACACCAGCAACACCACCAGCACCAGCAACACCAGCTACACCAGCAACACCACCAACACCAGCTACACCAGCTACACCACCAACACCAGCAACACCACCAGCACCAGCAACACTCCACACTAAACTAAAACGCTTAAAGTCTCACCACTCCAACGACCAAAACTCACCGAAGAGGAGAAAACAATAAACTTCACTTGATGCAACCATAAATCACCTCTAATGTTTAGTGGTGAAAAGTTGTGTTTGAGGGATCATCTTCATCTTCTTCTTCTTCTTCTTCTTCTTCTTCTTCTTCTTCTTCTTCTTCTTCTTCTTCTCCTTCTTCTTCTTCTTCTTCTTCTTCTTCTTCTTCTCCTTCTCCTTCTTCTTCTTCTTCTTCTTCTTCTTCTCCTTCTTCTTCTTCTTCTTCTTCTTCTTCTTCTTCTTCTTCTTCTCCTTCTTCTTCTTCTTCTTCTTCTTCTTCTTCTTCTTCTTCTTCTTCTTCTTCGGTGTTTATTGTTGGTTGGTAAACCAGCTTAGAGGTGCATTACCTCCACCTGCTGGACTGGAGGTGGAGCAGGAGATTGGCAGGATAAATAAATTAATTAATTAATTAATTAATTAATTAATTAATTAATTAAAAAAACAATAAAATAAAAACTAATAATTATTAATAATAATAATAACAATAATTAAATTCTCTCCATTATTCCTGTTGCCCTTTAAGTAATTAATTAGAAGATTGTGTTCTTTCTTAGATGTCTTTCCTAGCAGATTGTAATATTTCCATCATCTACTCCTGATAGCAATTCCCTTCTTTCTTTGTCATATTTGCTGCACTCTATAAGAACATGCTTGACAGTTTCTGGTTTATTACAGTGCGTGCATAGTCCAGTTGGGTGCTTGCCTATTCTATGGAGTGTTTGGTTTAATCCTGTATGTCCTATTCTCAGACGGGTAATGACCATCTCGTCCCTTGGGCTCCTGCTCCGTATTCCACCAGCTCCTACATGTGTCTGAATACTGTACAGATGTCTCCCTTTGTCACTTAGGTCCCAGTATTCTTGCCAGGTTTTGTGCATCAAGTCCTTAATGATGGTCTTAACCTCTGCTTTACTTAACGGTATTTGTATGTCAATTAAGTGTCGTTTTAATGATTGTTTGGCCAATATATCTGCATTCTCATTTCCTTCCACCCCTATGTGTGCAGGAACTCTGCACACTCGTACAACAGCAACCAGCTCATCCTCAGCCTTCCATGTTAAAACCTACTGGATGAACCGTGTTACTGCACTCATTCCTAAGAGCCCGGACACACCGGGAGCATCAGGAGCGCGTGGTGGCTGCGTGATTCACGTAGCCGCCAGGCGTTCACACCAGCTGCGTTTCTGCTGCGTTTCTGCTGCGTTTCCGCTGCGTTTCTGCAGCTGCTGCTGTCAGCCCTTTCTTTCTACATAGAGTTTGCCTTTTAATGGCCATTTCATTTCATTATAAATATCATTTATATTTATTTTAGACAGAAAAAGGTTAAGAAACATGTGGTAATTTGTAAATAATAATAATAATCCACAATTAAAACTATACATACATACATATATATATATATATATATATACGTATATATATATACACATGTATATATATATACATATATATATACATGTGTATATATACATATATACGTATATATATACACGTATATATATATACGTGTATATATATATACATACAAACACGTATATATACATATATATATGTATATATATATATATATATATACGTATATATACATATACTGTATATATAAAGAGAGAGAGAGATGCACAGCAGCTGTAAGAACTAATACAAATAGGACTAATAACAATAATCGATATCAGTGGATGTAAAAAAGTGATAATACAGAATTAATATATATATATATTATTTATTTATTTATTTATATTCTTACACCCTTAAAATCAAGACGGCCTTGCAAGTTGCAACCCCCCTGTGAAGCTTTAGTGAGCCCCGGGTGGGGAACCAGTGTGTTCTGGTTTTCTTTGAACATGTATAGAGGTCTGGTCCCCAAACAGTTGTATTTAGATGGAATTATATTGTGACATGTATATTAAATTAAATTAAATGAGAACATTTCAAATGGCACAAATGTGTACTTTTTTATTTTGATGCTTTGGCAACAGTTTTTTTTTCTTTCTTTTATGCCCATAAAGTCACTTTGAATTGAATTGGCACCCAAATGGCCAATTTAGAGATCCCACCTCAACCTTTGCTCTGCTTCACTTCATTAGCATCAATCTGTGCACAGGCAACATCATTCCAAAGGGACATTCACTCTATTCACAAGACTGTGAAAAACAGAGTGGAGTTAAAGATGGGGGACGATTCAAAGGCAGTTTGATATAACAGCACATCAACGCTGATCTGGTTCAACATGCTAGCACTGAAAAACATTAAAGAAACGCAGCTCCGTTCTCTTCAGTGACGCTTCGATTCACGGTCTGTCGCAAAAAATGAAACGAAATGCAAAAATTACATTAAATGTTCAACTTCTTTTAGTTAACACAAATCAATGACAGATATTGATCCAGAAACCCTCACAGGTACTGCATTTAGTATAAAACAATATGCTCACATCATAACATGGCAAACTGCAGCCCAACAGGCAACAACAGCTGTCAGTGTGTCAGTGTGCTGACTTGACTATGACTTGCCCCAAACTGCATGTGATTATCATAAAGTGGGCATGTCTGTAAAGGGGAGACTCGTGGGTACCCATAGAACCCATTTACATTCACTGATCTGGAGGTCAGAGGTCAAGGGACCCCTTTGGAAAAGGCCATGACAGTTTTTCTTCGCCAAAATGTACCGTAAGTTTGGAGCGTTATTTAACCTCCTTCATGACCAGCTAGTATGACATGGTTGGTACCGATGGATTCATCAGGTTTTATAGTTTCGTATGATACCAGTATCTTCACTCTAGCTTTAAAACTGAGCAGACTAAATATCCCAAGTTGCGTTAATGTGTTAAAGAAATTAGTGGCGTTAAAACGAATTTGCATTAACACGTCATTATCACATTAACTTTGACAGCCCTAATTAAAAATTAATTAATAATTTTCCAAAAATTAGCAATAAGAAGGCAGTCCCAAAACACAAATAAATGTCCCTGGAGCATTAACAGAACTGAAAGAACAGATATACGAAGTAACTAGACACATTATATAACGCCAGTAAGGCAGAGCACAGGCCCTATGAATAACCTTCAAATAAATCAGTATGCGATAGATATTAGACCATATTGTAGTCCACTCTGGTCGACAACCATAAGTCAGGAGCTCTCTATCGCAGGTCTTCATCACTGACAACACATCGGTTTTTATCCCAAGTAAATGATTATAAAATCCTGAGACCAAACCACAAGAGCTTGAAAATGAATTCACTTTTCCCCCCAAACTTCAGTGAATCACCTTCAGAGTGAAAGTCCACACAGGCTTCCACGACGGGATTTATCATTTAAAGACAACAATAAGTGATGTGAGTCTCTGAAACAGCCAGATATTATAGAGATTCATCATCACACTCCAGCTTCTAGCTTTTGCTTCAGCCTAAGATCTGAACACCCACGGATCGTCCTTACGGAGAGCAGCGATCAGAACTGAGCTGGCTTCAGTTCCCTTTAGTCGCACCGTGTCGATCAGGTCTCGTGCTTTATCTGCCCTGGTTTTTGTTCTGATTGACTGCATTTCACCATCGCTTATGACGCGACGCTGAAAGAGTTCATCCAGAAGCTTGTTCAGATTAGGATCAGACATTCCCTCTACAAACTTTGTTCGAACCAACCGCAGCCTCTCCTCTGGTGAGACGCTGTCCTCTGGTGGGACGCTGTCCTCTGGTGGGACGCTGTCCTCTGCTGGGACGTTCCTCTGAGGGATTTCCATTGTTAGATCTGGGAGATAACCAGGGAAAAAAACAACAATGACTTTTAAAGAGCAATTCAACTGAAATGAAACGTCATGTTTCTGTACAGCAACATGTCTGCTCTGTAAATCAGTTGTTCTGTGTTCAAAATCAGAAACCAAAAGGGAGACATTCATATTTTATATGTTTTGGTTTCATGATTCTTCTCTGTGGTGAGTGCATGTTCTCCCCGTGTCGCCTTTGTTTTGGCCGACAAGTCGCACTCGAACACACCGCAAAGACGACAGCCGACGGTCAGTTAGCTCGTACGTTCTGCTCCTGGTGAGAGGAAATAACTCTCCACACCGGCAGGCGGCGGTAGTCTGTATCCATCACTCAGAAAGGGAAACAGGAAGAGCGAGGACGGAGGATATACAAGCCGTTGTTATGATACGTACATGAAACAAAGCGGACCATTTTCACACCGCTCTCACTCACCACTTAGCTTCATTCCAGATGTTCATGTCGCTGTGAGAATATGGTACCGTCGGGTATCCACATGTTGACGTTGGTAGAGTAGTGTAACGTAATGTGTTCGTAGCGAATGAGAAATAATCCTGATCTCAAAACTGATCAAAATAATAAAAGGTAATCTTTACCTGTCAGACACACTTCACGTTTCCAGACGTCGTCTGTCCTCTCTTGAGCCTTGACCGTCAAAGTCACTTTCTCTGGGATCGTAGTCATTAAAACTTCAAATGTGGGATGGTAATTTGGTCCATAATCTGAGTCAAATGGTGTACACTGAAAACCAGAAGCATTGCGTCATTTTCAGTCTGGTTAAAATGTTTATCTGGTTCTTTCTTAATTGTGAATCTATTTTCAACATGCAGCCAAAATTATATTGATGATAATTCAGTGACTTGACTCACTTCAGATTGTATTGTGAAGCCCTCAGGTTCACAGTGGACACTGTAACGTTGACCAAAGTTGAAAAGACACTTGGCAGAGATCGGGATGTACGTAGCACCTCTTTGTCGGGCCTCAACCTTCAGAAACAGAACATTTTTAATATGCCGTTTATGCTCATATTGTCGAGTACACTTAAAAACAACGAATGTTGACCAAAGTGCCTCACAGAGCGATGAGAATCAGAATGAAATAAAACACAGAAATAATTAAGAGGATGCAAGTAAATTAATAAAAGTGTAGAATAAATAATTCTGGATTAAAATCCCAAAACATGACAGCATCCAATAAATAAATAAAAACAGTGTGTGACCAGTCTTCAAGGTGACTACTGACAGACTAAAGAAAAGAGACGGGTCTTAAGACAGGTTTGAAGTTATCACTGGAGGAGGGAGATGTAATGGTGAGGGGGAAACTGTTCCTCCATTCAGGACCAACAACCTAAAGAGCCCAATCAGCCCGGGATTCTAACTGGGAGCGTGGCTGATGATGAGCACATATGACAGATGGCTTTACCTCGCTTACAGGGACGTTGCTGTTCAGCAGAAAGACATCGAGTACTTGTTGTGTTCTGGTGGGAGGTCGGAGGAACAGCAGAACTTGGCCCTTTATCGGCCATATCTTGTTCCGAATCTTTTTCCAGATCAGGCCAAAGGCAGAGAGGTGAGAGATCTTCACAACCACATGAGTGTCTGTAATCTCCAGCGGCTCCAAGATGCTCATTTCATCATCAGAGATGTGAGCGACAGACAACAGGCCGTCACAGAGCAATGCTGTGGAAGCAAAGAGCTGTTCAACTTTTGTTTTAATGCCAACAGGTTCATCTACCCAATTCATTTCTTACCACTTGCCACAATCTATTGCCTCTAACTCTGGAGCATCCCGAGGATGTGCCACTTCACCTCTATTCTTTACCTCCTATTTTTGAATTCATTATTATTTTACTGTTCCAGGTGTGATCTGTGTGGATGTGTGCATTTAGCGTTGTGCATAAAATCCATTACATTTATATATATATATATATATAAATATAAATTTATATAAATATCACCGAATGCAGCTAATCTCAACAAAGTTCACATTAATAAACATTTTTGCAATTTTACTGATTACTTTTGAACAATGTCTTTACCTTCCTTTGTGTCACAGTGTTGGAGGTGGAGCTGACGGAGAGCAGCATCCTCAGAACACTTGATGTTGAACAGCGGCCCTGCGGCCATTTTGCCAGCTGATTGGAGGAAGCTCTCATCCCATTGGACGGTCCTGTACTGTAGCTCCGCCTCCTGAGCCATGACGAACACCAGTCCAGTCAAAGCACACCGGAACACACCTGGACCAGGACACCTGAAGCTGTAGGACAAAGAGGGCCAAACTGATATAACCAGCATTTATTGGCCTGTTAGTCTCTCTCTTTTAGTCGAGGCCTCAGCAAGGAAACGAGGTTGGTTGGGATATGACATGCTTTCTTTAAAGTTGGTGGGACATATCACCACCATACACATCTTTATCTGTGCTTATAAACTGGAGCCAAACAGCTCCATGTTGAAATCTAATTTCTGATGTTGAGGTTGAACCACGGCCTGCTCCTGGGCAGGATGCTAGCGCAGAGTTCGTTAGTTTGCTGCCACCTCAACCCAAACCTGTTGAAGGAAAAACAGAATCCTTTTTAAGAGGCAAAGCCTGTTTTAAAAAGAACGTTATCACTTATGTATCATCAGGGTTGCATCTGTTGACCTTGACAGATGAGACTTAACACCCTTCAGGGTTGGTGATATGTTCAAATCAATATCACCACATTAACAAGGCAAAAGTGAGCATGGCTCACATACCCCCCCCCCCCGCTCACTGCTTGACCCCTACTAAAGAAGGACCAAAGGTTTCGCCCTTTTGGAAAATGTTGTGCACCCTATATGTATGTCCATATATCAAGCATATGCAAATTCACATATAAACTAGTCAAAATAATCTTGAATGCAAACTGAGCCTCAACACAAATTATTACTATATATTAGGGCTGTCAATCCATTCAGATATTTAATTATGATTAATCGCAAATTAATCACACATTTTGAATCTGTTCAAAATGTACCTTAAAGGGAGATATGTCAAGTATTTAATACTCTTATCAACATGGGAGTGGACAAATATGCTGCTTTATGCAAATGTATTTACATTCACATATCTGGAGGTCAGAGGTCAAGGGACCCCTTTGAAAATGGACATGACAGTTTTTCCTCTCCAAAATGTAGCTTAAGTTTGGAGCGTTATTTAACCTCCTTCATGACGAGCTAGTATGACATGGTTGGTACCGATGGATTCATCAGGTTTTAGAGTTTCATATGAGCCCACTACAACCTCTGAAAGATCGATTGCATTAATGCGTTAAAGAAATTAGTGGCGTTAAAACGGTTTTGCGGTAACTTCGACAGCCCTACTATATATTATTCTTTCTTTGTGGGGATTTTTAGTTCTCTATATCTGTAGAATATGATATGCCTTTGGGTTGAAACTATTCAGATATACCAACTTGCTGTTCAATGTGCCTTACATTAGATTATGTTCTATATACAGCATGGCCTCGTCTATTACAGGGTTCCTACACATTTTACATTTCAAAGACTTCCACACTTCTCTGTAGATTTTTCAGACCATATTTGACTTTGTGACTCGGGGTTCAGAGGACGCTGTGACAAGACTACAGTGCTTCAGTTAACCTGCTCCGCAGCAGGTTATGTTCCAGATAAGAGATCAACTGGTATTAAAGCACCGACTACTGACCAATCAGAGCTCGGTGAGCAGATCGTATGATAATATTACACACATATGAAGAAGTTACAGTCATAATCAGACTAAAAACAACTCAGTTTAAACTGACAGATACAGGAAGGACAGCTGGCTGGATGCTGGGGGTGTTTACCGCTTTGAATTATGTTTTTATATTTATATTTTTACTCGCTCTCAAGTCCGTTTCACACCGCCGGAGACGGGACGCCGCTGAGAGAAGACTGAAATAGTCAAACACGCCACAGCATTGCTGAATGGTATAATGAAGTGTAATTTATTGATCTATTATAAACTGAAAGCTATTTATACATCACTGCCCCATCTAGACGAATATATCTGACTTTAGAGTATTCCGTTAAATTAATAAGTCTGTTAATTTACACATTCATACATCAGCATTTTGGTTTATATTCCAGCTGTCCTTCCTGCATTTGGCAGCTTCAGCTGTGTTACTGTTAGTCTGATTATGTGTTTAACTTCTCGATCTCGGTTGTTGGGGTTAGTTAATCCAGATAACTAGAAGATACCCTGGGTATGTTGAACTGGCTTTGTAGTACAGGCCTCTGCTGATTACATTCACACTTAATCATGAAGTGGTGTTCATTCTGGAGATTATCTTGCTGAACAAAACGTGTCAGTATCATAAACACAGAGATGATTTTCTGCAATAAACCAAAACCCAATGGATCAATCCCATTGGCTGTTAGTGGAGGGAACCAGAGTGATGCTAACTTCCTGGTTGTTCTACAGAAATACGTCATCCCTGCAGCGCTCTATTGGTGTTGTTCATTCCTTATTAAACTCTCATCATTTGGAACCTTCAACTTAGTGAAGGATTCAGTGGGAGGAAGACTTGGGGACACAGTTTCCTGATGAAGTTTAGAAGAAGGCTTCAGATAGGGTACATTCCTCTTCAATTTCCTGACGACATACAATTATCCAGGTCAAAGGTTTCACACCGTCTCCACTGGTCTAAAGTAAAGCTAGCCAAGTCCATGTCTGGTGTGGATCCTGTGTGTGACCGATGCAGGCTAGCACCAGCCACCCTGTCACACTGAGTTGGTTTTGTCCAAAACTAAATATAGTTTCTGGCATCAATATTACACACTCTGGGTCCAGAGTTTATACGATTACCTGTATGGAGATTCAGCTGTCTGCTCAGGTGAGAAGGATGTTGGAGCCTGGAATCAAAAAAGGAACAGAATTAGTTATTTTAATAGAAATACCAACTTGTCTTAGTGTTTAATAAAGTGATGAAATACTAGAGCCACACTGTCAATACTCAACTCAAGCACCCTGTATGAGTCAGAGAGGAAATGACTTCAATGGAGTGACAGTGTGAGGTGTGTTAGAGAAGACTACACAGAAGGACAACTACACCAAGAACATGGCTCTCAATAATCACCATGTATTTAGCTCCTGATTTACTAACACACCAGATCCAGTACCAGTACCAGTACCAGTACCAGTACCAGCACCAGTACCAGTACCAGCACCAATACCAGCACCAGTACCAGTACCAGTACCAGCACCAGCACCAGCACCAGCAACAGCACCAGCTCCAGTACCAGTAACAGTACCAGTACCAGCACCAGCACCAGCACCAGTACCAGCACCAGTACCAGCACCAGTACCAGCACCAGCTCTAGTACCAGTAACAGTACCAGTACCAGCACCAGCACCAGCACCAGCACCAGCTCCAGTACCAGTACCAGTACCAGTACCAGTACCAGCACCAGCTCCAGTACCAGTACCAGTACCAGCACCAGCTCCAGTTCCAGTACCAGTACCAGCACCAGTACCAGGACTGATCGTGGTCCTGCCAGTGACGAGAGCTCAGAGGCCAAGTCTAGTAAATAAATGATAGTTCAGTGATCTTCACTCCACACTATTAACTTCTGCAGGTGAATGCAGTCTAAGTCATTAAATGAATGTCTGCCTGCAGGTGTAATACACTACAGTTCTTCAGCGGGAGATCCTTGATAAATGTCCAAGTAAAGTCATCCATGGTTCATACTGGAGGATTTCACACCGTACAACTGCTCCTTTCTCACCTTTTCCTCGTCCTCAGGTAGCTTTATTCCCTCATTCAGTTTGACATCTGAGTCACATGAAAGTGAAAGAGAAAAAAAAGGATCAGATATTCATGAATATTGTTCAAATAAATTGTCATTTATTCCCATGATGCTGCTCAGAGTGATCACAGTAACCGGCTCGTCTTGTTAATGGAGGTTCAATTGATTTACATTAAGATGTGTTCAAGCACATATTACACTACACTACTCTACCAACGTAATATGTAAACATGTGGACAGGTGATGGTATCATAGGTAGACTGTTAAACTCACTATGGTCCAGGTGACCCACCCTATCATTTCCCTGATGATGCTACATTGTGAACTACAAATCCGTGTTGAAATCGGCAGGACGAGAGCTTAACAGGAGGATCCATTCATTTATATTATGAGGTGTTCAGGCTCTACTCAGTTAAAATGAGCATTAAGCAAAGGTAAATTATAACGCTATCATGATGCATTCAAATGTAATCTTGTATAATGCAGTTTTTAAATCCAGTTTGAAGGACATTTTTACAGCAATATAAAATAGATATTCGAGGGAATTCTGACCTTTTTTATTTATATACAATCATTTACTTCCTAATTAATTGAAATGTGTTTCTATGAATACCCACTATAAATGACAATAACAAAGAAAAAGGATAACATTTAGAGTTTTTTACGGTTGGAATGTAGCACAACATGGTAGTGAAAGCAGCGCTTTGTTTATTTAAATATGAAATTGCAATAAAAATATTTTGTCCCTAAAAACATAAATAATGGTGATCTCAAAATTGATCACAAAAAATCATGATTATCATTTCAGCCCTAAATCCACTAGTGGATAATGTTCAATTAACAGAGAAATAATGTGGGGAAAATGATGTGTATTGTACATTACATGTAGCCTAAATAAAGAATGTTATGAGCTATACATATATACACACACTGTCTATTTCATTCAGTTATATCACTGGGGTCTAAACTGTGCAGGAGGATGAAGCCTTTACCTTTCAGACACACTTCATGTTTCCAGATGTCCGTCCCCTCTTGATCCCGGACCATCAAAGTCACTTTCTCTGGGATCGTAGTCAGGAAAACCTCAAATGTGGGATGGTAATTTGGTCCATAATCTGAGTCAAATTGTGCACGCTGAAAACCAGAAGCATCATGTCATTTTCAATCTGGTTAAAATGTTTATCTGGTTCTTTCTTAATTGTGAATCTATTTTCAACATGCAGCCAAAATTATATTGATGATAATTCTGTGACTTGACTCACTTCAGATTGTATTGTGAAGCCCTCAGGTTCACAGTGGACACTGTAACTTTGACCAAAGTTGAGAAGACAGTCGGCAGAGATCGGGATGTACGTAGCACCTCTTTGTCGGGCCTCAACCTTCAGGAACAGAACATTTTTAATATGCCGTTTATGCTCATATTGTCGAGTACACTTAAAAACAACAAATGTTGACCAAAGTGCCTCACAGAGCGATGAGAATCAGAATCAAATAAAACACAGAAATAATTAAGAGGATGCAAGTAAATTAATAAAATGTTGTCAAAAACATGACAGCAATGCACAGAAGTCAAATAAATACAAATAAAGACATAAAATAAAAAACAGTGTGTGACGGGCAGGAAGAATTGGTGATGTTAGTTTTTACTTTGTACTGAACATTGAGGAAGGATGGACGGATGAAGACATGGAGACACGTTAAATAAACACTAATCAACACGTTGGTCCTCCATCTCTGAGCTCCATCTCACTACTACTTTATGCTTCACGTTTAGCATTAGCTCATGCGTTAGCCGCGGCCGCCATGACGGCGGTGGTCGTCCTTCCTTCTTCAGTCAGCTTGGTTCTCTATTGGCTGTCGTTCTTTCCCACGTGACTGCGTCATCTGCTGTCCTCGGGGTTCCCCACACACAACAGGAGATCCCATCCTAGATATTCAACATGTTTAATATTTGAAATCGGTGTGACCAGGATGGACTTCAGAGCCGATCAGAGGATGTAAACAACACTCTGAATATACCTCACACCACAGGAACATCTGGAAAGATCATCTTTAGAACCATCAATCAATCAGGGCTTTGCTGACGATGGTCAGGAGGAATCAGGACTAAACTCAGCTGATTCATGTGTAGTGTGGACCTGGCATCAATCAGTTCTAACAAAGGCTGATCTGTCTTGGGGGGTAGGAGGACAACCACTGAAGAGCATGTCCCTCTTATCCAACACCACTGATGCAACAAGTGTGTCACAGCCGTGTGCATCACTTTTTACTGTCCCCTGGAAACAGTTTCCCTCGTCGTCTGTGCTTCTTGCAGCAGCTTTCTGTATTTGGTTGTTTCCCTATTTACAGGATTTGTTGTCACGTTGGTGAAGATGTTTTCTTAATTTGCTTGTAAAACACAATTAAATTTAGTCTCTTTGCTTGTGTTCTATAAAAGTTGCAGTTTGTTGAGCTCTCATGGCCACCGTACCTTTAGACCACTGTTTACTATTTACACCACCTGGTGGAAGGATCACGAATGACAATGGCAGACAGAAAGGCAGCGCCGAGAGCAAAACACAGAAGAAGGAAAAACTAAAAACAAAAGCACAATCTGAAGATTTACAGTTCACATTGATTTAGATTCCTACCACAGCATGAGGTTCATAAATAAAAGAAGCAATGTGTGACTGACAGGAATCATCTTTGTGGAAATAGCTGAGTTCTGGCTGATGATCAGCACATATGACAGATGGCTTTACCTCGGTTACATCGACGTTGCTGTTCAGCAGAAAGACATTGAGTACTTGTTGTGTTCTGGTGGGCGGTCGGAGGAACAGCAGAACTTGTCCATTTATCGGCCATATGAGGTTCTGAATCCTAAGAATCGGATCCCAGATCAGGCCAAAGGCAGAGAGGTGAGAGATCTTCACAACCACATGAGTGTCTGTAATCTCCAGCGGCTCCAAGATGCTCATTCCATAATCAGAGATGTGAGCGACAGACAACAGGCCGTCACAGAGCAATGCTGTGAAAGCAAAGAGCTGTTAAACTTTTGTTTTAATGCCAACAGGTTCATCTACCCAATTCATTTCTTACCACTTGCCACAATCTATTGCCTCTAACTCTGGAGCATCCCGAGGATGTGCCACTTCACCTCTATTCTTTACCTCCTATTTTTGAATTCATTATTATTTTACTGTTCCACGTGTGATCTGTGTGGATGTGTGCATTTAGCGTTGTGCATAAAATCCATTACATTTATATATATATATATATATAAATATAAATTTATATAAATATCACCGAATGCAGCTAATCTCAACAAAGTTCACATTAATAAACATTTTTGCAATTTTACTGATTACTTTTGAACAATGTCTTTACCTTCCTTTGTGTCACAGTGTTGGAGGTGGAGCTGACGGAGAGCAGCATCCTCAGAACACTTGATGTTGAACAGCGGCCCTGCGGCCATTTTGCCAGCTGAATGGAGGAAGCTCTCATCCCATTGGACGGTCCTGTACTGTAGCTCCGCCTCCTGAGCCATGACGAACACCAGTCCAGTCAAAGCACACTGGAACACACCTGGACCAGGACACCTGAAGCTGTAGGACAAAGAGGGCCAAACTGATATAACCAGCATTTATTGGCCTGTTAGTCTCTCTCTTTTAGTCGAGGCCTCAGCAAGGAAACGAGGTTGGTTGGGATATGACATGCTTTCTTTAAAGTTGGTGGGACATATCACCACCATACACATCTTTATCTGTGCTTATAAACTGGAGCCAAACAGCTCCATGTTGAAATCTAATTTCTGATGTTGAGGTTGAACCACGGCCTGCTCCTGGGCAGGATGCTAGCGCAGAGTTCGTTAGTTTTTCTGCCACCTCAACCCAAACCTGTTGAAGGAAAAACAGAATCCTTTTTAAGAGGCAAAGCCTGTTTTAAAAAGAACGTTATCACTTATGTATCATCAGGGTTGTATCTGTTGACCTTGACAGATGAGACTTAACACCCTTCAGGGTTGGTGATATGTTCAAATCAATATCACCACATTAACAAGGCAAAAGTGAGCATGGCTCACATACCCCCCCCCCCGCTCACTGCTTGACCCCTACTAAAGAAGGACCAAAGGTTTCGCCCTTTTGGAAAATGTTGGGCACCCTGGACTTCTAACCCCCAAAAGACACAACTAGACCACACTGTCAACCATCACACCAAGTTTGAAGTTCATAAGTTAAAAAGTTTCCGAGTTCTGCTCTGGAAATGAAAGTATAACGGACGGAAGGACGGACACGCGGAGCGCTATATAACCCCGACTACGTTGTCACGGGGGTATAATAAAGACAATATTACAATATTGGTATGTATGTCCATATATCAAGCATATGCAAATTCACATATAAACTAGTCAAAATAATCTTGAATGCAAACTGAGCCTCAACACAAATTATTACTATATATTAGGGCTGTCAATCCATTCAGATATTTAATTATGATTAATCGCAAATTAATCACACATTTTGAATCTGTTCAAAATGTCCCTTAAAGGGAGATATGTCAAGTATTTAATACTCTTATCAACATGGGAGTGGACAAATATGCTGCTTTATGCAAATGTATTTTCATTCACATATCTGGAGGTCAGAGGTCAAGGGACCCCTTTGAAAATGGACATGACAGTTTTTCCTCTCCAAAATGTAGCTTAAGTTTGGAGCGTTATTTAACCTCCTTCATGACGAGCTAGTATGACATGGTTGGTACTGATGGATTCATCAGGTTTTAGAGTTTCATATGAGCCCACTACAACCTCTGAAAGATTGATTGCATTAATGCGTTAAAGAAATTAGTGGCGTTAAAACGGTTTTGCGGTAACTTCAACAGCCCTACTATATATTATTCTTTCTTTGTGGGGATTTTTAGTTCTCTATATCTATAGAATATGATATGCCTTTGGGTTGAAACTATTCAGATATACCAACTTGCTGTTCAATGTGCCTTACATTAGATTATGTTCTATATACAGCAAGGCCTCGTCTATTACAGGGTTCCTACACATTTTACATTTCAGAGACTTCCAGACTTCTCCGTAGATTTTTCAGCGGCGCTCTATTGGTGTTGTTCATTCCTTATTAAACTCTCATCATTTGGAACCTTCAACTTAGTGAAGGATTCAGTGGGAGGAAGACTTGGGGACACAGTTTCCTGATGAAGTTTAGAAGAAGGCTTCAGATAGGGTACATTCCTCTTCAATTTCCTGACGACATACAATTATCCAGGTCAAAGGTTTCACACCGTCTCCACTGGTCTAAAGTAAAGCTGGACAAGTCCATGTCTGGTGTGGATCCTGTGTGTGACCGATGCAGGCTAGCACCAGCCACCCTGTCACACTGAGTTGGTTTTGTCCAAAACTAAATATAGTTTCTGTTAATCAATATGACACACTCTGGGTCCAGAGTTTATACGATTACCTGTATGAAGATCCAGCTGTCTGCTCAGGTGAAAAGGATGTTGGAGCCTGGAATCAAAAAAGGAACAGAATTAGTTATTTTAATAGAAATACCAACTTGTCTTAGTGTTTAATAAAGTGATGAAATACTAGAGCCACACTGTCAATACTCAACTCAAGCACCCTGTATGAGTCAGAGAGGAAATGACTTCAATGGAGTGACAGTGTGAGGTGTGTTAGAGAAGACTACACAGAAGGACAACTACACCAAGAACATGGGTCTCAATAATCACCATGTATTTAGCTCCGGATTTACTAACACACCAGATCCAGTACCAGTACCAGTACCAGCACCAACACCAGCACCAGTACCAGTACCAGTACCAGCACCAGCACCAGCACCAGCACCAGTACCAGCACCAGCACCAGCACCAGTACCAGCTCCAGTACTAGCACCAGCACCAGCACCAGCACCAGTACCAGTACCAGCTCCAGCACCAGCTCCAGCACCAGCACCAGCACCATCACCATCACCATCACCATCACCAGCACCAGTATCAGCACCAGCACCAGCACCAGTACCAGCTCCAGTACTAGCACCAGCTCCAGCACCAGTACCAGCTCCAACACCAGCACCAGCTTCAACACCAGCACCAGCTCCAGCACCAACTCCAGCACCAGCTCTAGTACCAGTACCAGCACCAGCTCCAGTACCAGTACCAGCACCAGCACCAGTACCAGCACCAACACCAGTTCCAGCACCAGGACGGATCGTGGTCCTGCCAGTGACGAGAGCTCAGAGGCCAAGTCTAGTAAATAAATGATAGTTCAGTGATCTTCACTCCACACTATTAACTTCTGCAGGTGAATGCAGTCTAAGTCATTAAATGAATGTCTGCCTGCAGGTGTAATACACTACAGTTCTTCAGCGGGAGATCCTTGATAAATGTCCAAGTAAAGTCATCCATGGTTCATACTGGAGGATTTCACACCGTACAACTGCTCCTTTCTCACCTTTTCCTCGTCCTCAGGTAGCTTTATTCCCTCATTCAGTTTGACATCTGAGTCACATGAAAGTGAAAGAGAATATTGATGAATATTGTTCAAATAGACGTGATCTTAACATCTGGAACAAAGATGGAACTGAGTAACAGTTTTGTTGTACAATGAGGACATTCTCATTTTAAGATCAGATGTGAATGTACAATAGTTTGATGAATGGGGGAAGTTGTTTCAATACTCACATTCTTTGTGTTTGGCAGCTCTGTAGTCCTTCATGTTGATCCTGTAGAGATCAACACAGACAGAAAAGTTATAGAACAAGTTTAAAATAATTGTCCGTTCTTTGAGTTAGCATCAATCTATCAGAATGAAATGCTTCTCATCATATCTGCACCATGAAGACTACAACTGACTGCTGACAATCATGTTCTGGTCCTACATTAAAGGAAAGAACTAGTCATTAGTCTAGATCAGGGGTGTCCAAACTACGGCCCGTGGGCCAACTGCGGCCCGTGGTCCCTTTTTTATTGGCCCGCAGCAAATTCTAAAAATATAATGGAATGTGGCCCACACATGAAACTTGCGCTTGAGTGTATTGTAGTTCTTAGTTTCACCACTAGATGGAGCTACTGCCTTCAACAAGGCAGATTCTCTGCAAAACACAATTAATCAAAGAAAAGGTTTGCCACGGATGACCAAAAATGGCAGAACCAAATAAACACAAGATAGCAAGTGAGTGCAGAAAACTTCAGACACGGTGGGAAAATGAATATTTGTTCATAGAAGTCAAGGGGAAGTGTGTCTGTTTGATTTGCAAAGAAACTGTTTCAGTGACGAAAGAGTATAATGTACGAAGACACTACGAAACCAAACATCAGACCTCCACGTCCTACACTGGTGCTGAGCGACAAGAGAAAGTTAAGCTAATGGCAGCTAGCCTGCTAGCTCAACAACAGTATTTTTTCTGTGCTAACAAAACACAAGAAAAAGCTACAATAGCTAGCTACGAAGTAGCTCAACTCATCGCGCGACACGGGAAACCTTGCTCAGATGGGGACTTCATAAAACAGTGCCTCACTGAAGTCGCAGGAATAATGTGCCCGGAAAAGATGCAGGATTTCAACAACGTGAGCGCGTCCAGAAACACAGTTGTGCGGCGAATCGAAGACTTGTCAGCTAACTTAAAGCATCAAGTGTCACATAAAGCTTGTGCTTTTTACTCGATTGCATGTGATGAGATTACAGATGCCACAGACACCGCACAGCTGTTCATGTTTTTGCGGGGAGATGACGATAACATCTGCATTACGGAGGAGCTGCTTGATCTCAAGGGTCTCAAGGGCACAACAACGGGTAAGGACATGTTTGAAGCTGTGTCAGATGCAATTGACAAGATGGGACTTAAATGGGACAAGCTGTGTGGAGTTACAACCGATGGGGCTCCAGCTATGACGGGCGAGCGCAAAGGAATGGCCTCTATGGTGTGCGCCGAGGTGCGAGAGAGTGGAGGTGAGGCTGTTAAAATGCACTGTACCATCCACCAAGAAGCCCTCTGTGCTGAGACAGTCCAGCTTGGCGATGTGATGAACACAGTTGTGAAAACTGTCAACATAATCAATATCAAGCTTTCCTATCTGATGTCGATGCTGAATACGGGGACCTACTCTATCATTCTGAAGTGCGCTGGCTCAGTCGCGGCTCCGTGTTGCAGCGGTTTTATTCACTGAGATCAGAAATTGATCAGTTTTTGAAAGAGAAGGACCGACCTCTTCATGAACTGAGTGACCCTCTATGGTTGGCAGACCTGGCATTTCTAGTTGATCTTACTGGTCATCTCAACACACTGAACAAGAGCCTGCAAGGCAAAGACCAGCTTGTGCCACAACTTTACGCACACATGAAAGCATTCTGTGTGAAGCTTCGTCTCTTTGAATCACAGCTACGTAACTTCAATGTTGCGCACTTCCCCACGCTGTCCGAAGTCAAAGCTGCTTTTCCAGAGGTCAACCTTTCTGCTAGAAAGGGGAAATATGTGTCTGTCATCACATCTCTCATGACAGAATTCAGTCAACGCTTCCAAGATTTTTCTGCCATTGAGAAAGAAATCAAGCTGTTCTCCACTCCCTTCCTGATGGATGCAGAAGAAGTGGAAGAGAGTCTGCAATTAGAGCTCATCGAAATGCAGTGTGATGATTCTCTGAAAAATCAGCATCAGCTTCTCCCCCTACCCGGCTTCCACCGGAGCTTGGAAGAGGCCAAGTTTCCTCTGATGCGACGCCACGCAAAACGAATGATGAGTCTGTTTGGCTCAACATACATATGTGAGCAAACATTTTCTCTGTTAACTCTGAACAAAAGCAGACTGAGAACCAAAATGACCGATAGCCATCTCTGTGATGTCCTCCGCATCTCAACCACCAAACTTACTCCCGACCTGCCAGCCATCCTTCAGTCCAAAGCGCAGCCTCACTGCTCCCACTAAGTGCAGCGCTGTTCCCATTATAGGTGAGTTAAAATATATTACACAGTATTTATGTGTTCAAAACCCCAGTTACTTAATAAATTCAGTCAATTAAAGTTGATAACATTTTATCACAAACGTTAGTTGATTTGTTAACAACCCCAATAACTTAATATTAATATACCCATCCCCTTGTCCCCTTATTGTCTCTCTGTATACAGGGCTGTGAAGGGGGATCACCATCCTGACTAAGAAGCAATCTCAGGCTGCTGTTTTGAGAATGAGCTGCCAACCCTTTTTGTAACAAAATAAATGAAAACACATTAATGGAAAGTTGTGATGTAGGATGTTTTTTTTCTTAAAGCATATTCAAATATCAAGCATAATTGACCTCATTGGATTAATTTTGTTAATTTTAAAACACTAGAGGTGAGGCGATATACCTCACCTCTAGTGAGTGGCCCAGCCTTTCGTATATTTTTCTGTATGTGGCCCTCAGTGAAAAAAGTTTGGACATCCCTGGTCTAGATCCAACACACATCAAAAGAAAACACAACTAACTACACTTTTCACTCGACTGTAAATTCACACGTCTGTAACAACATTGCTGACTGACTGTAAAATGTTGCTTTGCATTATCAGCTGGCTTTTTGTCGATTCCCAGTAGAGATACCTTGAATCCCAGTAGAAGGACCTCTGGTAATTTGGCTGTGAGGGTTCTCATCCTTGTTGCTGCACTAGCAACTCTTAAGCTTTGTTTGTACTCACGTGAGACGCCGTGGCGAGGGCCTGCGTAGATGGCGAGCACGCTACGAGCATACACAGAGGCGTTTATGCTCAGAGCGTTGTTCGCTGCAGTATGCTCCGAAACGCCATGAGGCGTACAAACAAGATATCAAGTGGATCAGCAAGAAGTCAACGAGTGGTACCGGAGAGTAGGTTGCCTGGCAACAGTAGTAAACACCGACGTACGTACCGCCAAACATTACATCTGTGTACTGTAATTATTACTGTGACCTCCTGACCTCCAAGTCTAAATGACTTCCTGTCTCTCGGTGCTTCCCCTCGGGTCGCCGCTCTTTACATCAGACCTTTTTATCTTTAACAAAACGATCTCTCAGATTCTTTCACAGCCTGCAGCAGAAAACCTCTTTTTACCCAGCGTGAGGAATATTTCATTATTATAATATTTAATGACATGTGACTGTCTCTGTGGTCATGTGACTGTCTCTGTGGTCATGTGACTGTCCCTGTGATCATGTGATTGTCCCCGTGATCATGTGGCTATCACCGTGGTCATGTGACTGTCCAAGTGGTCATGTGACTGTCTGTGGTCATGTGACTGTCCCCGTGATCATGTGGCTATCACCGTGGTCATGTGACTGTCCAAGTGGTCATGTAACTGTCTCTGTGGTCATGCGCCTGTCTCCGTGGTCATGTGACTGTCCAAGTGGTCATGTGACTGTCCCCATGGTCATTAGACTGTCTCCGTGGTCATGTGACTGTCCCCGTGGTCATGTGACTGTCCCCGTGGTCATGTGACTGTCCCCGTGGTCATGTGACTGTCTCTGTGGTCTCTCAGTGAACAGTTGTAGAGATGTCTGTACAGGCGTAGCTGCTCGGCCAGTCTTCCCTCGAAGGCGTCCATGTTGAAATGAAAGACGGCGCACGCAGTCGGCATGTGGTTACAAAATCCGCGACAACTGACGGAGCATTCGCACACCACGCAAAAGTCGTGATGATGTAATTTTCTGGCTAGCGCACCTCACGCCGGCTTCACTACTTCACCATAAACCAGGCTTTACTGGTTGGTTGTCCACACAGTGGAGCTGCAGGGATACCCCACGGGAGTAACACACTGACTGTTGAGTGTTTAGTGCAATACTGCTGGAACCAGCATGGACCGACTCAGACCCTCTACTGACCTCAGAGTCTCCAGTCTAAAGTGTGGACTCTCCACAAGATCACACAGCTGCTTCACTCCTGAATCCTGCAGGTTGTTGTCTCTCAGATCCAGCTCTCTCAGATGGGAGGAGTTGGACTTCAGAGCTGAGACCAGAGAAGCACAGCTGATCTCTGACAACCTGCAGTAACACAATCTGAATAAAGAATAAATGATGTAAGTTTAGAAGACAACGTTCCAGCTTGAAATCATTCAATGTTTAATAATGTGTTCAGAGCTGAAGAAGGTTTAGAACGTAGAAGTTTAGAAAATGTAAACTCCAAACACCTGAAGCCAACAGGATGCAGGTTAAAAACTGTAAAATACAAACAGTGAAACAGAGCTCTCCTTCATTCATTCTCTTCAGGCTGACGTGCTTGCGGTAAGAGTATTGCCTCATTTCCGGTTGCCTGTCTTTCTGTGTACTGCTAGTGTTCTGTAGCTGCTCTAGCACATCCAGGGCAATATAGTTCTACTCTTTATTACAGCGGCTAATTACCCGCTACATTCATACTTACACTAGTTCTGCTTAAGCACTCATAACTCGCTCCTTTTTAGAGACTTCTCCATAATCCCTCAGTTGATGCAAGCTATTCAGCTCTGCTAACGCTAGCTGGGCTATCGTACTGTAGCATAGCAGTAGCTTAGCAGTTAGCGATGGCTTCTCTCTCTCCCTCTCCTGCTCTCTCCTGCTCTGTGTGTCTCATGTTTAGTTATTCCTCTGCCTCCTTTAGTGATAATGGTACATGTATTAAATGTAGTGCACTTGCTGCATTGGAGGCGAGGGTTAGTGAATTAGGAGCCCGGTACCGCACCATGGAAACTAAATCATTAGCTTCTGTAGTTAGCCAGCCCCTAGCCGGTGAGGGCCGGCCAAGCGTAGCTCCTGCTAGCCGTCCCCCGGCAACCCCCGAGCAGCCGGGAGGCTGGGTGACTGTCCGAAGGAAGCATAGTCCTAAACTGAAGCCCACGGTTCACCACCAACCACTCCACGTTTCAAACAGATTCTCCCCACTCAGCGACACACCCGCTGAGAAACCAACTCTGGTTATCAGCAGCTCTATTCTGAGAAACGTGAAGTTAAACCAGCTCCCATAGTTAACTGCATCCCTAGAGCCAGAGCTACCATAGTTAACTGCATCCCTGGAGCCAGAGCTACCATAGTTAACTTCATCCCTGGAGCCAGAGCTACCATAGTTAACTGCATCCCTGGAGCCAGAGCTACCATAGTTAACTGCATCCCTGGAGCCAGAGCTGCCATAGTTAACTGCATCCCTGGAGCCAGAGCTGCCATAGTTAACTTCATCCCTGGAGCCAGAGCTGCCATAGTTAACTGCATCCCTGGAGCCAGAGCTACCATAGTTAACTGCATCCCTGGAGCCAGAGCTGCCATAGTTAACTTCATCCCTGGAGCCAGAGCTGCCATAGTTAACTTCATCCCTGGAGCCAGAGCTGCCATAGTTAACTGCATCCCTGGAGCCAGAGCTACCATAGTTAACTGCATCCCTGGAGCCAGAGCTGCCATAGTTAACTTCATCCCTGGAGCCAGAGCTACCATAGTTAACTGCATCCCTGGAGCCAGAGCTACCATAGTTAACACTATCCCTGGAGCCAGAGCTACCATAGTTAACACTATCCCTGGAGCCAGAGCTACCATAGTTAACTGCATCCCTGGAGCCAGAGCTACCATAGTTAACTGCATCCCTGGAGCCAGAGCTACCATAGTTAACTGCATCCCTGGAGCCAGGGGAAGAGGAAATACACTCTATGGAAAAGCTGACCCATTATCTAAGGACTAAAGCAAGGACCCATGAACAACGCTGGGAAAATGGATTGCATACAAGAGAAAAGATGGCTCATGTTCACAGATGATCTGAAAAGAACAGATCAAAGTTTGTAATGTCAGAGTAGTGACCCCCCTTTTTTTAGTTTTAGTTTTATGACTTTATCTTTGTTTTTATGTTTGATGTGAAATTTGTTCAGTGTAATAAAACTGGAAAATACATAAATAAAAAGTAAAAAAAAAAAATGGTGTCTGACCTCAGAGTCTTCAGTCTACAGTGTGGACTCTCCAGAAAACCACACAGCATCTTCACTCCTGAATCCTGCAGGTTGTTGTAGTTCAGATCCAGCTCTCTCAGATGGGAGGGGTTGGACTTCAGAGCTGAGGCCAGAGAAGCACAGCTGATCTCTGACAATCTGCAGTTCCACAATCTGAATAAAGAATAAATGATGTAAGTTTAGAAGACAACGTTCCAGCTTGAAATCATTCAATGTTTAATAATGTGTTCAGAGCTGAAGAAGGTTTAGAACGTAGAAGTTTAGAAAATGTAAACTCCAAACACCTGAAGCCAACAGGATGCAGGTTAAAAACTGTAAAATACAAACAGTGAAACAGAGCTCTCATTCATTCATTCTCTTCAGGCTGACGTGCTTGCGGTAAGAGTATTGCCTCATTTCCGGTTGCCTGTCTTTCTGTGTACTGCTAGTGTTCTGTAGCTGCTCTAGCACATCCAGGGCAATATAGTTCTACTCTTTATTACAGCGGCTAATTACCCGCTACATTCATACTTACACTAGTTCTGCTTAAGCACTCATAACTCGCTCCTTTTTAGAGACTTCTCCATAATCCCACAGTTGATGCAAGCTATTCAGCTCTGCTAACGCTAGCTGGGCTATCGTACTGTAGCATAGCAGTAGCTTAGCAGTTAGCGATGGCTTCTCTCTCTCCCTCTCCTGCTCTCTCCTGCTCTGTGTGTCTCATGTTTAGTTATTCCTCTGCCTCCTTTAGTGATAATGGTACATGTATTAAATGTAGTGCACTTGCTGCATTGGAGGCGAGGGTTAGTGAATTAGGAGCCCGGTTCCGCACCATGGAAACTAAATCATTAGCTTCTGTAGTTAGCCAGCCCCTAGCCGGTGAGGGCCGGCCAAGCGTAGCTCCTGCTAGCCGTCCCCCGGCAACCCCCGAGCAGCCGGGAGGCTGGGTGACTGTCCGAAGGAAGCATAGTCCTAAACTGAAGCCCACGGTTCACCACCAACTACTCCACGTTTCAAACAGATTCTCCCCACTCAGCGACACACCTGCTGAGAAACCAACTCTGGTTATCGGCAGCTCTATTCTGACAAACGTGAAGTTAAACCAGCTACCATAGTTAACTGCATCCCTGGAGCAACAGCTACCATAGTTAACTGCATCCCTGGAGCCAGAGCTACCATAGTTAACTGCATCCCTGGAGCCAGGGGAAGAGGAAATACACTCTATGGAAAAGCTGACCCATTATCTGAGGACTAAAGCAAGGACCCATGAACAACGCTGGGAAAATGGATTGCATACAAGAGAAAAGATGGCTCATGTTCACAGATGATCTGAAAAGAACAGATCAAAGTTTGTAATGTCAGAGTAGTTCCCCCCACCTTTTTTGTTTTAGTTTTATGAGTTTATCTTTGTTTTCATGTTTG
Source organism: Sebastes umbrosus (assembly GCF_015220745.1). Classification (NCBI taxonomy): domain Eukaryota; kingdom Metazoa; phylum Chordata; class Actinopteri; order Perciformes; family Sebastidae; genus Sebastes; species Sebastes umbrosus. The sequence continues at coordinate 1,074,343 of NC_051289.1, read as the reverse complement.
ATGTGAAATTTGTTCAGTGTAATAAAACTGGAAAATACATAAATAAAAAGTAAAAAAATGGTGTCTGACCTCAGAGTCTTCAGTCTACAGTGTGGACTCTCCAGAAAACCCAACAGGAGCTCCACTCCTGAATCCTGCAGGTTGTCGTTAGTCAGATCCAGCTCTCTCAGATGGGAGGGGTTGGACTTCAGAGCTGAGGCCAGAGAAGCACAGCTGATCTCTGACAACCTGCAGAGACTCAATCTGAATAAAGAATAAATGATGTAAGTTTAGAAGACAACGTTCCTGCTTGAAATCATTCAATGTTTAATAATGTGTTCAGAGCTGAAGAAGGTTTAGAACGTAGAAGTTTAGAAAATGTAAACTCCAAACACCGGAAGCCAACAGGATGCAGGTTAAAAACTGTAAAATACAAACAGTGAAACAGAGCTCTCCTTCATTCATTCTCTTCAGGCTGACGTGCTTGCGGTAAGAGTATTGCCTCATTTCCGGTTGCCTGTCTTTCTGTGTACTGCTAGTGTTCTGTAGCTGCTCTAGCACATCCAGGGCAATATAGTTCTACACAACATACTGACTGGAAACATACTAAGGCTGGGCAATATATACATATTATATCGATATCGTGATGTGAGACGAGATATCGTCTTAGATTTTGGATATCGTAATATCTAGGGCTGTCAAAGTTAATCGTTTTAACTCCACTAATTTCTTTAATACATTAACGCAATCGATCTTCCAGATGTTGTAGCGGGCATTAAAGCTAGAGTGAAGATACTGGTATTATAGGAAACTACAAAACCTGATGAATCCATCGGTACCAACCATGTCATACTAGCTCGTCATGAAGGAGGTTAAATAACGCTCCAAACTTGCGCTAAATTTTGGCGAGGACAAACCTTCATGTCCATTTTCAAAGGGGTCCCTTGACCTCTAACCTCCAGATCAGTGAATGTAAATGGGTTCTATGGGTACCCACGATTCTCCCCTTTACAGACATGCCCACTTTATGATAATCACATGCAGTTTGGGGCAAGTCATAGTCAAGTCAGCACACTGACACACTGACAGCTGTTGTTGCCTGTTGGGCTGCAGTTTGCCGTGTAATGATTGGAGCATATTGTTTATGCTAAATGCAGTACCTGTGAGGGTTTCTGGACAATATCTGTCATTGTTTTGTGTTGTTAATTGATTTACAATAATAAATATATACATACATTTGCACAAAGCAGAATATTTGTCTACTCCCATGTTGATAAGAGGACTAAATACTTGACAAATCTCCCTTTAAGGTAAATTTTGAATAGATAAAAAATGTGTGATTAATCGTGATTAAATATTTTAATCGATTGACAGCCCTAGTAATATCATGATATGGAATAAGTGTTGTCTTTCCCTGGTTTTAAAGGCTATATTACAGTAAAGTGATGTCATTTTCTGAACTTACCAGACTGTTCCAGCTGTTCTATTATTTGTCATTTACACTTAGTCATGAGATCCACATTACTGATGATTATTTATCAGAAATCTCATTGTGTAAATATTTAGTGAAAGCACCAATGGTCAACCCTACAATATCGATATCAAAGTATTTCGTCAAAAATATTGTGATATTTGATTTTGTCCAAGTCACCCAGCTCTAATACATCTAACTCAGACTGCTGAAGCCTCTGATTCGTTTAAGATCAACGTTACAGGTCATTTTACACAGAACAAGACTGGATTTAGTCCTCATCTCGTAACACTCAGGTTATACGGGGATTGCTTCACAGACAGAAGGAATGATGACAGACATCAATAACTCTTTGAATGTACATATGAACATGTGAGTATTGTATTCAGATAGACCTGAAAAAAATATGAACCTCTAAAGATGTTTCTGATGTAGAATATTTATTTGGTTGTTGTAATCTAAATGTCTGTGGCTTCAAATAATTAGACAATGCTGACATGAAAACAGAGCACAGTTAGATCTGCTGTCAAAAAGAACGTGGGAATAACTTAGAACCATAGAAACCTCTGATTAGATGGTGTCGTTCATAATCATCACTTATGTGCCTTTAAGTTGGTGCAATACGTGTTTGTTGAAGAGTGCTGCACCTTTAGACATGTTCAAATAGAGCGCTGCAGGAATGAGTCCTAAAACCCAGAAATGAGTTAGCATTTTAGCACTTCCTGTTCCCTCGTCTGGAGGTCAATGGGTTTTTAGAATAGGTTTTTAGTTAGATGCCTGAAATAAGGTCTGTGGTTAAAGGTCCAGAGTGTAGCATCTGGCGGTATCTAGCGGTGAGGTGAGGAGATTACAACCAACTGAAGCCTCTCCTGTGTGGCAAGCGTGTTGGAGAGCTACGTTAAAGTCCCTCTCTAGAGCCATCTGGAGCAGAGCCAGTGTAGAGAGTGTGTGTACAAACTACATAAGCTACAGTCAGTGAACTGACCTCAGAGTCTCCAGTCTACAGTTTGGACTCTCCAGTCCAGCAGAAAGCAGCTTCACTCCTGAATCCTTCAGGTCGTTGTCACTCAGGTCCAGCTCTCTCAGATGGGAGGGGTTGGACTTCAGAGCTGAGGCCATAACTTCATAGTGAGTATCTGAGAGTCCACAGTGAGAAAGTCTGTCATGACACAAAGAATACAAAATATGTTATTATGAAAGAGGACAGTTTATATATACTTCATGCATTTGATGACTAAACAGTTTGATATATACTTCTTTGATTAACATTTGCTCCTCACATCAGTGGTTCAGCTAATCTTATCTCACTGTTTGACATGAAACAATAATTCTCATCACTCTCTCTCAAACCTGCAGACTTTTAATCTTTGTTTTTCTTTAATTTTGCAGATGAAGAGTGAGAAAATGTAGTTACATTGAGGCTTCCCTAATGTCCAGTCTGTCAGTGTGATCTGATCCCAGGTCTGTCTCCACAAAGTTAGCATAAAACTCAGTGAATAAGTAATAATAACACGGTTGAGAAAGATGACCTCTCTTTGCTAGCTACCTGCTGTTGTCAGGTTCACATCCATAAATGGGAAAATTCAGTGACTGCTGCCAAACGGTAGAGAAATGAAACAGATTGTGTAATAATATTAGACCTGTACATAATTAAACATTCTTATAATTCCATATTTTGATGACTGCATGGCGTTTTGTCATTAACACTCTTTTCTGAGCATCAAACATATTCAGCTCACAAACACAATTAATGAACCAATGAGGATGCATTATTTACGACACAATGTCATCAGAAAGATGTTATCAGTGTATCAGCATTAAAAACATAACATTGATCTTTGGTGTGTATAAGATCTCTTAAAAAGTCTGAATTCTACCATTCTGCTGTTATATATTCATCAGACAGCTGTTATTGGTGGAAGCTGTGTATTTCCTGTTACTACTCTTCTCTACAGCAACAAGAGAGAGAAACACCTGAGTTTCCTTCTGTGAGTAACAGAATAAAAGGAAAGACTTTAAAACAAGATGATGGAACACAACTTGACTTCATGAGCAATAAAATGCACCATTGCTCGATTCAACACACTCAGGGGTTTTACAACGACGATCTTTGTCTCGTATGATCAGTAGTTTACGGTGGCTAATGCTAGAGTTGGGTCGATTTTCGGTTTTACCGGTCCGGTCCGGTGTACGAGCTTGAACCGGTTTTGATTTTATGCTAAACGGCAGAACCGACATTTGTCATTGTGACACGTTCTGGCAAATTAAAAAGTATCCTACATCAACAACCTGTGCCGACAGAGTCACAGTGCTAAATCCAGCCTGTATTGCATTACAAATAAGCAATATGACAATGTGATTAACGTAATATTATGATGTTATGTTGGTTAACAAACAAGAAGAGGTTTGTTTACGAGGAAGTTCATGTGTTTTTTGTTGTGACGAGACGAGACATGGCAGAGCTGGTCTCATTCATTCATTCATTATCCGTAAAACTGCGGCAACAAGTGAAACATTTTGGATTTGAAGCCAACGAAAGAGATGAGCACAAAAACACACGAGGTAAGGTGTAATGTGGTGCCGCTTCTTCTTCTTCTTCTTTAGTGTTTATTGGCAGTTGGCAAACCAGCTTAGAGGTGCATTACTGCCACCAAGTGGACTGGAGTCGCTGCACTCTCAACCATGGACTCTCTGCGGCGGCTGAGTTAAAGAGACTGTTTGTAAGTTTCAGAAATGCTTGTTAACAGCGACACCTGTGGCCGTTAAGTCAACTAAAGTCAGCGTCGGGCTTGCGCTTGTGCTCGCTCCAAAAAGACATGAACGAGCATCGCTCAACACAGTGAGGCGACACACGTCAGCTAAAAGCACAATATCACTCTATATTTCAGCTGCTTGGCAGTAATGTTAGCTGACCAGACGAAGGTCTCTCCATGAATCAATGCTGATCCTAGTGTTGGCTTTTCCCGCCTCAGCCTCCCGACCGCGGCCGGAGGGAACAGGAGAGACGCCGGAGTTTTGGTCGGAGACGATAACGTTTCTCTCTGCGGAGCCCCGTCACTTCACAAGACACGGGAAACCTCTGTTGGTCTGGAGGAGCTGCAGCAGTTATTTCTGCACAAACGTCCACTGAACATTCACTAGATATTCTCAGAGCTAAACTAACTCTTCTGCAGTGTGGAGTGAGCAGCATACACGTGAGGTGAAGTGAGCTGAGTGAAGGCAGGCAGAGGAGCAGAGGAGAAGAGGAGCAGAGTACAGCAGAGACTCCGGTCCTGGAGACCAAAGCTACGGTCTCCCCCGCGTCCTCCGACCGCGGCCAACACTGTTTAACAGACGGGCTTCACTAGATACAACCAAGAGGTTTTGGTGCTTTCGTGTAGTTTGTGTTGGAGTCTGAGTCTGAACAGCGTAGACACACGCAAGAGCGCATATGCGAGCGCGCATGGGACACCAACCCGGGTGATGTAAAAAGTTACAAACATTCCCTTTAAGTGTGACACCTCGAGGTAAGATTCGGTAGAGCAGTCCGGTCCGGTGTTTGGCTTAATATCACACCGGTTTGAAATATTTTACACCGGCACAACCCAAGCTAATGCTAATGTTAAAACTTTAGATGGATGTTGTTGTGCAACTGACATGCCTGAATCAGTTCACTGACTTGATGAATATTCTCCACTTGTGCTTAGGGATGTCACGAGAACCGGTACTTCAGTACCAAGTCAATGCCAAAATTCCAAAAACGTGACGGTACTCGTTTTCTACAGTACCAACGGTACCGTACGATGCCTGCAGGGTCCGAAATTCACACCCGCCAAGCGCCAAATGCGGCTGCTTCTGTCCTCTGCACTCTGTAGGAGATTGGCGCGCACGCGCACGCGCGCGCGCGCACACACACACACACACACACACACACACACACACACACACACACACACACACACACACACACACACACACAGCCATGCAGCAGCGAGATCCAGAGATCCTCTATGATCGAGAAGATGATTCACTCGTGGGGGAAAAACTGAACTGAACAAACTGAATTTCTATCTTTTGTTGCTAAATCTCTGAAAAGTGGTGTTTTTTTTATTATTGAACTCTGGACTCTGTATTTCCGGTGAATGTTATTGGAACTTGTATTTGATTATCTTACACTTAACTCCCCAGATCCACTTAGTTTGAACCAATCCACAGCATCCAATCAAGTTTCAGGAGAAAACCATGAAGAACTAACGTTCTGTTGCTGAGCACCAGTTGGATCCAGTTACTCTGCTGTTAAAATCACGTTACGTTTGGTGAAGAGCGCATATGGCCTTGACTTGACTTGGGACTTGAGTCACAGACTTGAGTCTTACTTGTGACTTTTAAAACAATGACTTGGTCCCACCTCTGGTAGCCTGTACCCAGTGAAATGTCCCCATGTCAGTGAATTTAAACTACTGCTTGCAATCTGAGGATAGATATAGACACATGTACACATTACATGGGATTTATTGTTTTTTTTACCGTGGTATCGAATTTGGTATCGTGGAAATACGCTGGTATTGGTATCGACTACTAGATTTCTGGTACCGTGACATCCCTACTTGTGCCATCAAATCACTGTTAGCATAGCATTCAACATTACCCCATAACTGTCACTTGTGGCCACAGTGGCTGCTTCAGCTAAAGTTACATACTCAATCAATAATAATAATAATAGTAATAAGAAGAATCCATCTATACAGAACTTTTCAAAAACAACTTTACGAAATGCTTCAAAGACATAAAAACAGAATATACACAGAGCAGTTACAAAATAGAATAAATGCAGTGGAAATCAGTGTGGAAGCAACAGAAATGAGTAGTTTGTTTGTCCAGGTTCTTTAAAAGGTGCAACATGTAAGATCTGGTCACAATTTTTGTTTAAAACATTGAAAAAATTAACATTAACAAAAGAATGTGAAGAAGTAACAGTTTTGAGGTTATATCAAATACATCAATGTTTTGTGCTGCAGAGATATCTACGGCCAACCAGCGAGGTCCGGCCCTGACTTTCTTGTAGTACTAGCCTACTTGTACCTCGAGAGGCGATAGTGAGTCACTGTAGCGTCCAGTCTGTCCTCAGTCCAACATGAGAGGACCAAGAAGTAGAGCTGCACCGAGGGCTCGTCAATAATACATCCAGGGTCTGTGAGTGTTTTCATAGTTTCTTTATCTAACTATAAAACAAGGAATCTCTGTGTGTCTGTCTGTGTGTCCTTCTCATATCTTGAGAACCGCTCATCCAATCGACTTCACACTTAGTGGGTGTATTGCTGGGGAGCCAAGGACATGCTTTGTCAAATTTGGTGCAATTTGGATGCACGACACGTTCAATATTATTAAACTTTGAATAAACGAGCGACCGGCGCTCTGTTCAGCAGCGGGGGCGGGGCTTCAGGGCTCTGCAGACTGAGTCCAGCATGTCGTCCACAGCGGGCAGACCGCGGCTCATTGACTGCTGTTCACTTTACAACCAAACTCTTCTATTGTATTTCACCGGTGTGACCGTGAGTAACCTGTGACCTGTGTGTGTTTTCCCCCGTGAGTAAGACGGTATTTCCCCGGTGTCAGACTTGATACTAACTAATAGCACTAATAACGTTACCTCCAGGAAAATACCTCCGATAATTAAACCCATGCTCTACTTTATAACCGTGGTGGTTATGTCAAAGCAAACAACTAATACACCTGTTTGGAAATTTCCTCGGCTAAGTTTATTGAACCGATATTTCTGACTGTGAGTAACAGTTACCGGGGTCTGTTTCTTCCTGTGAATCAGAGTGTATTTCACCGGTGTTCCTAACCGTGAGTAACGGTTACACCACAAGCCAAGCATTCGGCCCGTTCTGAACGGACATGCTCTGAACGGACCGTCTGGATTAAATTAGAAGAAGCAGAAACGAGAAATCGACTCGCCCCCCCGCCTTGTCCTCCTCGCCGCCGGGAGGCTGCTTCGCCGGGAGTAGAGTGTGCGGCAGCTCCAGGAGACGTTAGCAGTTAGCTCATATTCAGCCAGTGTAAACCCAGCACCAGGACTCTGATCCCAGGACCACCCCGACTCCCCGCCGGATCAGCAAACGTTCTGTTGTTGCCGTTACACCAGTTAGACCCAGCGCTCCACCAGCCAGCTGATCTTTTGTTCTTTTCATTTGTTTTACCAGATTCACATGTCGTCTCCATCACCCAAAAACATAAATAAGAAAAAACTGTAAAATGTAACAATTATTAGAAATAAATAGAATAAGTGTTCATTAACTTGACAGCTAGAAACACAACCTACTGAAACATTTTTAACTCAACATTTGAAACAGCTCAAGAACATCTGTGACAAAATACAACTGACATATTTATGTAATAAACACGTGGAACACTTATAAGAATATTATATTTTAAGAATAATTTATAGTGTGTATATTTGAAGAACTAAACTACTAATCTACACTGATCTATAAAGTTAATCACATCTGGACTTACACAGCTTTTCTGCAGTTCCTCACAGCTGGAATCAGTCTCAGTCGTCCCTCCTCTGTTGTCTTGTACTTCTTCAGGTCCAACTCATCCAGAACCTCCTCTGACATCTGCAGCATGTAGGCCAGAGCTGAGCAGTGGATCTCAGAGAGTTTCTTCTCTGATCTGTTCTCTGACTTCAGGAACTCTTGGATCTCCTGATGTACCGAGTCGTTCATCTCCGTCAGACAGTGGAAGATGTTGATGCTTCTGTCAGGAGAGGTATTATCTCTGTTCATCTCCTTCAGGTTGTTGATGATTCTCTTGATGATAACTGGACTGTTGTCTGTCCGACCCAGCAGACCTCCTAAGAGCTCCTGGTTGGACTCCAGAGAGAGGCCATGAAGGAAGCGAACAAACAGGTCCAGGTGGCCATTTTTACTTTCAAGGGATTTCTCCATGGCTCTCTTCAGGAAGACATCCAGAGATGGGTAATGGTCATTGTTGCTTTCATCCCCCTCCTCATCATCACCCCCCTCCTCATCATCACCCCCCTCCTCATCATCACCCCCCTCCTCATCATCATCACCCCCCTCCTCATCATCATCCGTCTCCTCCTCATCATCACCCCCCTCCTCATCATCACCATCCATCTCTACATCATCATCACCCTCCTCATCATATCCTTCTCCCAGGAAGTCCTTCAGTACCTCTGTGTTCCTGTTTGTGTAACAGTGGAACATGTAGACTGCAGCCAGAAACTCCTGAATGCTCAGGTGAACAAAGCAGTAGACTGTTTTCTGGAACATCACACTCTCTCTTTTGAAGATCTCTGTACAAACTCCTGAGTACACCGAGGCCTCTGTGACATCCAGACCACACCGCTCCAGGTCTTCTTGGTAGAACATGATGTTTCCTTTCTCCAGCTGTTCAAACGCCAGCCTCCCCAGCTTCAGAAGAACTTTCCTGTCAGCCTTCGTCAGCTTCTGTGGACTCGTTTCACGTCCCTCACCGTACTTCTGCTTCTTCCTCTTTGTCTGAACCAACAGGAAGTGTGAGTACATGTCAGTCAGGGTCTTGGGCAGCTCTCCTCTCTGGTCTGTAGTCAACATGTGGTCCAGAACTGTAGCAGTGATCCAGCAGAAGACTGGGATTAGACACATGATGTGGAGGCTCCTGGATGTCGTGATGTGTGAGATGATTCTGCTGGACAGCTCTTCATCACTGACTCTCCTCCTGAAGTACTCCTCCTTCTGGGCGTCAGTGAAGCCTCGTACTTCTGTTACCCTGTCAACACATGCAGGAGGGATCTGATTGGCTGCTGCAGGTCGGGAAGTTATCCAGATGAGAGCTGAGGGAAGCAGATTCCCCTGGATGAGGTTTGTTAACAGCACGTTGACTGATGACTTCTGGGTGACATCAGACACAACCTCGTTGTTCTTGAAATCCAGTGAAAACCTGCTTTCATCCAGGCCGTCAAAGATGAACAGAACTTTACAGACAGCGAGCTTCTCTGCTGTGACCTTCTGTAATGTTGGATGGAAAACATGGAGCAGCATGAGAAGACTGTACTGCTCATCTCTGATCAAGTTCAGCTCCCTGAACGAAAGCAGAACCACCAGACTGACATCTTGGTTCTCCAAGCCCGCTGCCCAGTCCAGAGTGAACTTCTGCACTGAGAAGGTTTTTCCAATGCCAGCGACGCCGTTGGTCAGAACGACTCTGATGTGTCCCTGTTGGTCAGGTAAGGCTTTAAAGATGTCGTGGCACTTGATTGGAGCGTCATGGAGGGTCTTCTTCTTGGAAGCTGTCTCAAGCTGCCTCACCTCATGTTGGGTATTAACCTCTTCACTCTGTCCCTGTGTGATGTAGAGCTCAGTGTAGATCCTGTTGAGGAGGGTTCCACTTCCTGTTTCATCAGTTCCTTCAGTCACACGTTCACATCTCTCCTTCAGACTGATCTTATGTTCATCTACAACCTCCTGCAGACCTCTATTCAGACTGATCTTATGTTCATCTACAGCCTCCTGCAGACCTCTATCTGCTGGAAGAGAGAGACAAGTTTGAGACAAAACACAGAAACTTATTACTTTCATTGCCAATATGAAAATAATCAATATAAGAACATATCAAGAAGTAAAGGTCATAAAGTCATCTTCCCTTCTTGAAGTCAAAACTAACGTCAATGTGATTTTACATTCATTGTTAATAGTTATTATTTTTAAAGAGAAGCATCATAAATGCTCCTTTTCCTCTCAGCCTCTGACTGTGTGTTGGTGTACATGTTTGATTGACAGCAGAGGAGGCGGAGCCTCAGCTGCTCGCCAGCAGCTCTTCATCTAAACAGCTCACTGTGGCTGTTCCTACCGCCCTGTAACATTTAAAACTCATCAAATAATGCAGAATATCTTCATGTCTTGTTGTGTAGACCTGTATTTACTGAATAGCACCTCTAACAAAGAACCGTGGATCTCGTTGACCAATACACTGCGTTTCCTTTAGCTGCTTCAAAATAAAAGCCCCCCGCTGGTGGAGGACTATTATGAGAAGCTGTCTGGCTGTTAGTCAGTGTGACTGTCTGTCTGTGATAGAACAGTGATGCTGTTGCTTTACACACAGTTTAATAGTTCTCCATCTTCATCTATGCAGATGAGAACAAACAGCATTCTGATTGTTAATGCAAAGACGGAGTGCTATCATAAAAACAAAACATAAACATACATAATTATTTCTTTTGGGTTCAACAATAGTCAGTGTATTAAAACAACAAGTCCTGTTTCCAGACATGAAGACATCAGCAGACACATCTACAGTCTTACTTTGGACAGTGCTGGTCTGACTGGCTGTCTGAGGTCCAGGTCTTGTTCTGGTCTGACTGGCTGTCTGAGGTCCAGGTCTTCTTCTGGATCTGGACATCTGCTCCTCCACAGAAGCATGACTCCTCTTCTTTATCTTTCTGTGGAGACATTACTTTATTACTAAAATCATTTGTTGATGGTTGGTGAAGAATATCCAGACTTGGCCGACACTGAAGCTCAGATGGTCACAGAGAAGAGTTAAAGTGTTGCTACTCTTCTGTCTGAATTCAGCATTCAGTCTGTGATGGAAATGTTCCTTTATTTTAACTCTCCTGCTTTAATAAACAAGAATGAGCTGATTTTCCTATCTGACTGTCTTATTGAACATTTAGTGATCTGGCTGAAGTTTGTTTATTAAAGAGGAACAACGGACATTTTTAAAACATTAATATTAAGATTAAATAACTATATATCTACTTAAAAGAACTGCAACCTGCTCATGTACGCACATACTGAGAGGAAACCACGAGGTGGCAGCGTCATCACGGTAAACAGTGACTGCCTGTCAGTGTGATATGAACGGAGAATAGAATCTCAACAACATTTGCAATATAAATAAACATGCTGTTATTTTCTGAATCTATTTTATGTGTTAACAATAAACACTTATGAAACAGGGAAACTGTGTCAGACCTTTCTGACTTCTTTTGTTTAACAGTAGTTATAGTTTATACAAGTGTTGTCCACTGAAACGGAGAGATCGTGACAGAAAACAGCACACCAGGAAGGTATCTGGACTATTCCCATCCGTGCTCTACGTGGTCAACAATAGTCTCGGACTAGATCTATAACTACTGGAAGACTGAAGAAGTTAGAAAGGTCTGACACAGTTTCCCTGTTTCAGAAGTGTTTATTGTTAACACATGAAATAGATTCAAGAAGTGACAGCATGTTTATTTATATTGCAAATGTTGTTGAGATTCTATTCTCCGTTCATATCACACTGACAGTCAGTTACTGTTTACCGTCATGACGCTGCCACCTCGTGGTTTCCTGGCGTGCCCTCTCAATATGAGCGTACATGAGCAAGTTACAGTATTGTTTCCATCATGTTATTTAGCCTCCAGAATGATATCAATGCTTTAAAAATGCCCGTTGTTGCCCTTTAATACAAACTCATCATTTTCTGCAGCTACTTCTCAGTAAAAGTCCTCCATTAGAGAGAGCTGATTGTGTCCTTTACTGATTCACAGTCACTTTGGGCAGCTTAGCTTGAGTTAGTTAGGTTTGAACTGAGGTTAGAAGTGGTCTAAATATTGAGGTGACCAGCAGTCTGAGACACACAGCAGGTAACTCTGGTGTCCTTGCTGTTACTTTTTAATGTCAATATGTTTTCTGTCACTTTCTACTGTCAACTATCAAATGAAGACATGAATTCAAATATTCTAAAAACAGAAGTGGTACAAATCTTCATCTGACCATTTCATGTCAGCAGATAGTTTAACACCAGAGATGTTTGTTCTTGACCTTCAGAAACAAGATGTGGTGCAGAGAATCTAAACTCAAAGGTCCACATAATAATGATCCAGAGCTTTCAATTGAAAGCTCTGGATCATTAGTAAGTGGACCTTTGAATAGATTTTTCCTTCACCATATTTTACACATGTAGTGAAAGAACAAACTCAAACCATCAACACATTATGATCAAGGTGAGCAAATACTTTCTACAGATGCTTTTTCACCACATGTTGCTCAGTTCTGATGTGCACTGATTCAAGATGACACCCAGTAGGTCCTAACAGCTGATTCTAGGAGGAGTCAAACCAACAACATACTTAGAGGACCAATATGAGAAACTGAATTACACATTTGAAGCTCATTCTTCCAGATGTTGAATAGTCACAGATCTTTAGACCATTTCACAGCTGTGAACGTAAACATTCCAGATGTGTCCAGTTTATTTCCTGTTGCAGTGGATCTGAATGAAAACATGATTTAAATTGATGATAAAGTGTGAAATGGAGGTTTTCAGGTGTTTTGCTACAGAAATAACCATCAGTAGTTTGTGTGTTTGTGTTTAATCCATCTCAGGTTGAACAGTATCTGCACTAATAGTTCTGCATCAGGAATATAAATCTTTTAGTCTCAATGCTTCATCGTCCACCAGGTCAGCTTACAGTACAAACAGTCTCTTACTTTGACTCTGAGGGTCTAGGTTCATTACTGAAGTCTGGAGGATCCCCTTTGGACCCGTCACTCTCCATAGACAGACAGCTGGGTACTGGAGACTCTGCTCTCGGTCTGGACTGAACTCTGCAAACACCAAGATGATTTCATTCACATGAATCCTTGATACATTCTGTGAGGACAAAGACACTTCAGTAGCTCTGAACACACAAACTACTGCTACTGTCAATCATGTGGTTTAACAGTCTGTATTAGTTTGTTTAGATTACAGCTGTTCTGGGTGACTGACAGCTGTCACAGATACGAAGAGGAAGAATGGACAAATTAATTCTCTTTCTGTTATGAAAAGTGTGTTAAACTTCCGTTAGTAAACACATTTTAGTAGAAATGTAATATACAAACACACAATCAACAAAATCATGGCATTGGCATCATTTAGTTGTTCAATCATTCAGTATCTTCCCAGACGGTGAAGAAGAGAGCGAGTGAGAGAGAGTCGGTGTTGTTGAGATAATTCTGGTCTCATTTGTGGTCTGATAAACAGAAATTCATCTAAACTGGGTTGAACAACGATGCCATCTGGTTGCCATGGTGATGAATGACGTCTGACCATTAACCACAACCCCATTCTCTGTTTGAGGAAGAGCGTTAACCAAAAAACAGGATGGGGGAGGGGGGCTTTAATTCTCTTTCTGTCACGAAAAGTTTGTTCAACTTCAGTTAGCAAATACATTTTAGTAGAAATTTTAAAATAGAAACACAAAATCAACAGAAAACAGTTTTGGTGGAGGAAAGTGAAAATGAGTTCTATAAATGAGTTAGTAGCAGCTCTCTTACTTTGACTCTGAGGGTCCAGCTTCATTACTGAAGGTCAGAGGATCATCTTTAGACTGATCACTCTTCACAGACAGACAGCCAGAGACTGGAGACTCTGCTCCGTCCTCCTCTTCCTCCACACAATCACTCATCTTCTGATCTGAAGTCAGCCTGAGAGGTTAAACAGGACACTGACTGTGAACATGAACAGGAAGAGTGCAAGAGACACAGGCAAGACTGAGAGAACAGGAAGTAACACACAACCTCTCTCTCTAACACACCCTCTATCTCACACACACACACACACACACACACACACACACACACGGTATAATAAAACCAGCCAGCGCTCCACCTGGTCACTTCTCTTTAAGTCTCTGCTTGTTTTCTTACAGCAGGTTTAATGAGGATTATTCAGCCAATCACAACGTTGTGTTCACAGATGAATCAAACTGTTGAGTTCATTCTAACATTTCTCTCCTCTACAGTCCACAGGGAGGAAACTGACTCAGAGACTTCAACAGTGAAATAATAAAATGTTGGATTAACACTCACCCTGCTTCAGTCTACAGTCTTCATCCTTCTGCTCCGTCGACACAAAATGGAGCTGACTGAACTGAACTCTTTCTCGGTTCCTTCCTGTTCTCATGAGTCTGGATCACATGGTCAGCGTGGCTCCTCCTCTCTCCATTTACAGGAAATCAGCTGAGTTCATCTGTGACTGTGTGTGTGTGTTCACAGCCATTTAACATGATGTGTTCATAAGAATCTCTCTCGCCTTGAACAGGCTGAATTAACCCTCTGAGACCCACAATAGACCCGTTTTAGTCTTCTTTAGGGGAGATAGCAGGTCAACAGTAGATGTCACATAGAAGTGGTGAACATCATCTGAAAGCTGGAGCCTGAAGATTAATCTGAGATGCAGCTCAGCACTGAGGGTTAAGTTCTTCTAGTCATAAATCAGAAATAAACATGAATTCATTCATTAAAATAAATGTTTAAAGTGTATAAGAGTTTAGAACATCATGATAGATGATGCTCATCCTCATGCTCTGTTATATCTCATAAATTGTTGCTGCAATTTCTGGGTTGATACCGTTTGTTACGCAGATTTGGTGCTAAATTTAACCATTTTTTACCACTCTAGAATTAATAAAAATGATCAATAATCCTCCAAAATACCACATTAAGACACCAAGACCTTGAGGAACACCATAGAAAAAGACATGCTGTGATTTGGGATTAAATGTTTATGATAAAGTGGATATAAGTATGAAGAGAAGTTAAATGTGTGAGAGGCTTCAATTCACCACCTCACCATCTGCGTCTCCAGTTCCCCCTAGCTCGGTGTCTCCATAATGTGCGTCCTCACGGGTCAGAGTTTCCGTACCGGTGCGCACATTCTCCCGTCAAGTTTTTATAGATCACAACTGTTGCGTGGGAAGTGGCCTACGCACATTTCAGGCCCCGTTTTGTGCATACGCAACTATTATAAATGAGACCCCTGTAGGGACCCACCAATTGACTGGTGGCAAGTGACCACATGAACTCAGTAACATGATCTTTGACCCATGGACTCAGCTCAGCTCAGTAGCCATTGGCTGAGGACTCAGCTCAGTAGCCACTGGCTACTGTAGCATTCACACATAGGTGTGAAATTCACCCAGGACAAAACCAGAGGAATCTCTTTGTTTCTTCTCTTTCTTCACCTTCTCCTCACCCCAGCTGACCTGCTGGAGGTGAACTGCTGCTCTCCCCACCTAAGCTCTCTGATCTATGGCCTGTTGGGAAGAAAGTATTGGAGCGATCAGCTTCCTCCAATCTGCACAACTTGATTTGAGCACAGCAAAGACAACATCTTTGACTTGGAACCACAACTTCAGCACATGGAATTACAAAACCTTTTCTTCCATGGGGTAACGTACTGGACTTACCTTAGCAGTAGCAATCGCACATGGCTGAGCAAGACAGTTAAACTTTGATTTCTAGAATGTACTTGTATTGATTTGGTTTAATGTTATTCATTGAGTTTGACTGTTGTGATATTACTTGTAGTTATGATATTTGGGTAACTGGCTTCGCCACATCTGATGTGTTTAGTTTATGCTTCACATAGACGAGGTCTTGCATGCAAACTAACCATCTTTTCTAACCCACTGCATTATCTGACACACATTAAGATCACATACAGAAACTGAATTAGTTTTAAACATAAACATACAGCTTCAGATAATCTTAACCCCACATCACCCCCCCCTCTGTCCTTCCTGAGCACATGTGCTCCGAAGAACAAAGAGGCCATGTGGTGACATGTTGGCGGCCATCTTTGATCCCGCCATCTTTGTAGTTTTACAGTGCTCGCCATTTTGTCTGTAGGCAGACATCTTGAGACAAGTAGCCATCTTGTCTCTCTCTCTCTCTCTCTCTCTCTCTCTCTCTCTCTCTCAAACACACACACACACACACACACACACGCATGCTTACACACTTTGTTTGGTTTGTTTAGTTTAGTTATTTAGTTAGATTAATATTGTGTTTTGAACCTTTATTATCTTGTAAATAAATGTTTGTGGAATATACATGCTGGTCTGTTTAATGTTGTACAAGAGTGAATAATGCCAACCTCTGCTATGTCAAGAACTCCAATATCCTTCAACCGTTGCTATCTATTTTGGTTATAGTTATTAATTTAATTATTAATCAAAGTTCCAAATTGATAGTTTAGTATATTTAATGAGACTATATTAACGTTTTGGTTATTGGTCCCTGATTCCAGGGTGGTGTCCCGTTTATTATTAATGTTTATTGATAATTCTTATTAATACTAATAATTCTATTATTATTTATTAATTAATTTGCTAATAACCAAAACCTGTTACTGCCAAATCCCTACACCCCTAAGGCCTCATGTATAAAAGACTGTGCAGCTTTCACACTGGAAGATGGCGTACCCACAAAATTGGAAAAGTACGTAAGCACAGAAATTTCCACATGTATAAAACCGTGTATACGCCTGTTCCTGTGCACCTTTCCTTTATACATCCCAATTAAATCACTGTCAGCTCTGTAGATCTTTTCATTTTTATTATATATATATATATATGTATATTTATATGTGACCACTCTGTTTCTGTTCTGTGTGTTCACCCGTTTATGGCACGGGAGTCGAGGTGGATGGAGCACTTGGATATTTATTCCTCTGTGTTGATGGGACACACAACCAGACAGGAATATTGTTAAGGTGGTCGGCACAGTTCGCTCCAACCACAGCATGACGGTCTCTCTCTGCTGCTTTACATTGTGATTGTATAGTGGTACATTTAAAACAGGTTACAATTATATTGTAAAAAAATGCACATGAAATACATAAAACATCTTTCCACATCCACATAGTCATATCAATTTAAAATGAATTAAATTTGATTTTTTACCAGTATAGCTAGTGTGTTTCTTTACCCCAAACTCCAAATGTCTATTAGTTTTTTATTTACCCTCAACAACAGAAGAGGCCCACATGCAGCTCACTATGCTCTGCTGCCCTAACCCTAACCCTAACCCTAACACCTCCAGGAGCGCCACGGAACACAGCGGGCATGTTCTGCTCAACAAACAGAAATTAATGGCCTTTGCCTAATAAGCCCTGGGAGACACATCCAACGTCAGGAGCGCGTGGCGGCTGCGTGGCATGGTGGCTGCGTGATACACGCGTCTGGTGTTCACACTAGACGCGTGTATCGGCTGCGTGTCTGCTGCTGCCTGTCAGCCCTTTCTTTCTACATAGTTTGCCTTTTAATGGCCATTTAACTTCATTATAAATATCATTTATATTTATTTTACACAGAGAAAGGTTAAGAAATGTGTGGTAATTAGTAAATAATAGTAATAATCCACAATTAAAACTCTGTACTATATTCATTCATGGAGCTCTCCAAGTCACTGCATGTTCTACAACATTATCCGGCACATATTTCAGGATAAAAGCCTTGTGTTAACAAATGAAGGAATTCTGTCCATAGAAAAAACGCTTGAGGGCTTTTATTTTGAAATGAAAGCAGGAAGTGTTGATTTAAACCCCGTACTTTATCAATTCATGGAGCTCTCCAAGTCACTGCATGTTCCACAGCACTGACTGCTCATATTTCAGAATAAAAACCTTGTGTTACCAAATGAAGGAATTCGGTCTATAGAAAAATGTGCGCGGCTCGCGTCAAAAATAGGCGAGACCTCTATTTTCTAGAAGAGACGCAGCTGAGACGTCTCACGCGGGCAGTGTGGCTGCTCTAACCTGTTAACAGGGACTGTTTGTAACTTTTTAAGCGTATAAATGTACCGGGTCGGGACACATGCACGCTCGCGTGTGGCCGCTGTCTCTGCTCCTCTGCCTGCTTCACTCACACAGCGCGCGTTCTCGCTGTCTCGCTCCACCTCTCACGTGCATGCTGCTCACTCCACACTGCAGAAGAGTTAGTTTAGCTCTGAGAATATCTAGTGAATGTTCAGTGGACGTTTGTGCAGAAATAACTGCTGCAGCTCCTCCAGACCAACAGAGGTTTCCCGTGTCTTGTGAAGTGACGGGGCTCCGCAGAGAGAAACGTTATCGTCTCCGACCAAAACTCGGGCGTCTCCCCCGTTCCCTCCGGCCGCGGTCGGGAGGCTGAGGCGGGAAAAGCCAACACTAGGATCAGCATTGATTCATGGAGAGACCTTGGTCTGGTCAGCTAACATTACTGCCAAGCAGCTGAAATATAGAGTGATATTGTGCTTTTAGCTGACGTGTGTCTCCTCACTGTGTTGAGCGATGCTCCTTCATGTCTATGTAGAGCGAGCACAAGCGCGAGCAACAGGACGCTGACTTTAGTTGACTTAACGGACACAGGTGAAGCTGTTAACAAGACATTTCTGATTCTTACTAACAGGCCCTTTAATTAGATAGTATTAATCTAAATCTGTAAAGAATAAATGGTAACTAATATTGCCAAATAAATGTAGCGGAGTAAAAAGTACAATATTGAACTAACTTCAATTGAATACTAAATTACAGACTTGTAAAATAAAATGACCAAAGCAGTTCACTGTCTAAAAATTAGGGCAATCGAATAAAATATTTAATCGTGATTAATCGCATGAAATCACATTTATCTTTTCAAAATGAACCTTAAAGGGAGATTTATCAAGTATTTAATACTCTTATCAACATGGGAGAAAATGGCTTTGAAAATGGCCATGACAGTTTTTCCTTGACAAAGTTTAGCATAAGATTGGAGCGTTATTTAACCTCCTTCAGTATGACATGGTTGGCACCGATGGGTTCATCCGGTTTACTAGTTTCATATGACACCAGTATCTTCATCTCCAAAATATCGATTGCGTTAAAGAAATTAGTGGCGTTAAAACGATTTTGCGTTAACGCGTTAACTTTGACAGCCCTACTAAAAACGCTCTTGGTACGTTTCCGACCTCCGTAACCTAACCGAATAAATGTGACTAAAGGCAGCAGTGGTGTTACAACCGTGTAAAGAAAGACACAAACGTGGACAGCATTTGATTCACACACCTTTCCTTAATATAATCTTTATTGCTTTTTTCTTATTGGGTTGAATACAGAACAGGTTTACATCTCTTGACTTTGTGAAACACTGTCATGTTTTACAAACAGCAGGGGGCAGGAGAGGACAGACGAAGGGAAGGAAGGAAGGAAGGAAGGAAGGAAGGAAGGAAGGAAGGAAACACAACCACAGAAAAGGTTTTCCAGATGATTGTGTGTTAATGCTTTCTGATTGAGATTCAGCATCTGTGTGTGTTAAGAGGAGGGATGTGTTAAAATCTCCTCTCCGACGTTTCCCTTTGACCTCTGACCAGGACAGGAAGTTACACTGGAGGGTTAAACCAAGACAGGAAACACTTCAGGCTTCAGGTTTGAACCAAATGTCCCGAGATGAGAGGGGAGAACAGAACAAAAACAATGTCAACAATATTCTGGCTATAAAACACCAAAAATCCAACGACATCTTTTATCTGTTAGGGGATGACGAGTTCACAGTCAAGTGCTAAATGTAGTGATTGACAGTTCTGAATCATTATTTAAAATAAAAAAGAAAAGACAAAATAATCAGGACTTGGAAAAGAACAAGTTGCAACTCAGGAAATAAGAACATGAAGCATTTCGAATAATGGATTTGTGAAAGACCCTGAGAGCGAGAGTATATATATTTTTATATTTATATATATATATATGTGTAGCACGAGAAGAGATGGAGAAAGGAGAAATCATCCATAATTGAAATTAGATTAACATGCAAAAAAAAAAAAAAAAACCTAACCTACAACTCACCCTTTAACTGAACACAATGGATTTTCACAGTTTTATACACATTTATATGTCATAGAGAAAAAAATAAAACACAAAAAAAAAATCATTTCTCAGCCAAACTAAAAATAAACAACAACAACAACAGACCCAGACAGCCTGTTCTCATATACAGGAGATCTACATAAAGCTTTTTGGATTCAGAGGGATTCTTATTGCTAGTCCGATTCGCACCCCGGCACGCCGCGCCCTACGGCAAGCCGGTTAGTCCACAACACAAACCATCAGTTCCTCAAAACAGTTCTGCAGCATAAATGTGATATTTTTAATACATGGCTTCTTCTCAAGTCATCGTAGAAGCTAACACACACACACACACACACACACACACACACACACACACCTGGGCTCCAAATAAATACATTTAAAAACAGTCCACGTGCATTCGAATGGAAGTCCAGTATTCATATGGCCGTGCACACAAACACACACGCAATCAGACGTACATATTCCCGAGGGAGAGGGATATAGAGCTAACAAAACATAAAACAGTTGAGAGAGAGAGAAAGAGAGTCTCTTCACGGATATGAACAAATAAAGAAAACATCATCTAAATTTACTCAGAATTTCAACGTAATCCAAAATGTAGATTTGGTATCTCATAATTAATGGAAAGGGCTTTGTTTGTGTGAAGGCAGTAGCAGCCCGTTCTCACCAGCAGATGTCAGCGTGAAATAAATACATTTTGTCATGATGTGTGGATTCGCTCGAGTAAATCGCAGCAAATTTTTATTTTGCGTCAGGTTCCACCAAAGACTTTGACATGCAACGAGACTTTTACATGGTCGTAATGTAAATGTGGCCCGATAGCGAACGGTTTGAACGGCGCCGACGGAACGAGGAGCCTGAAAGGAGGAAGTTATCGTAGCTTATTACACGGCTGTGTTGAATACTCCATTCTGATTGGCCAATCACGGCGTTCTGACTGTTGCTACGTACAGCAGACCGTTACTATGTATAACAGACTGTTGCTATGTACAGCAGACCGTTGCTATGTATAGCAGACCGTTACTATGTATAACAGACTGTTGCTATGTATAGCAGACCGTTGCTATGTATAGCAGACCGTTACTATGTATAACAGACTGTTGCTACGTACAGCAGACCGTTGCTACGTATAGCAGACCGTTACTATGTATAACAGACTGTTGCTACGTATAGCAGACTGTTGCTACGTACAGCAGACCGTTGCTATGTATAGCAGACCGTTACTATGTATAACAGACCATTGCTACATATAGCAGACCGTTGCTACGTATAACAGACCGTTGCTACGTATAGCAGACCGTTGCTATGGGCGCAGCTCTGATGTCGGACTCTGGAGGACTGTTTTTGCATAAAAATATTGATTGCTTCAGTAAGTAGCCGTGTAATAAGCGGGATAATGTTCAGCTAGCCGGTCATTGTTGTGAAAGAATCCCCTTCAGGGCGATGAGAAACCCCTCCGCGAGCATAGCTCAATCTACAAAACTACAAAGAGTCAGGTGTGAGGACATTTTGGGATTGGGAATTCAAACCAAAGTCTAGCTTTCTTGCCCGTGTGCATCTCTCCGATCCAGTCTGCTCCAAACATGAAAACCCCCCCAAAACGACCTTCCTCCATGACTTTTACTGTTGTATTTAGCACTACTTCGCACAAGGCATTAGCCGTTGACCAGAATGGAGCAAGGAAGTGGTAAAGCAATAAAAGAGACGATCAAAATGAAAGGCTTTGAATGCCCTGCGAGTTGATTTTTGAGAGTCTGCGGGTCCATGTGGACCGGACTGAGGAGCCACGATACAGTTAAGGCGCTCTATATTTGGGGAAACTGATATTTTATTCTGAATTGATTGCTTCAAAGATAAATTAGTCTTCAAACATGCTCCTGCTAAATGCTGGGGCTCAAAACAAACCAGTGGAAACTCTCTCACTCTCTTCTCTCTTGATTGTGTCGCGATGTTCCACTGTAGTAGTACTAGTAGTAGAAGTAGTAGTAGTAGTAGTTTTGGAAGTTGTTAGTGCCAGTTCACAGCAGCATCCAGTCAGTCAGACAGTCAGTCCAGTTGTGGTTGTTCAATATTTCTCGCTGTTTGACTGACTAAATGGCTGACCGTCGCTACCTTACAGTTCCGTTATGAGCCACTGAGGTTCGATTCGTTTTTGATTATGAGGTTGCTTGATATATATATATATATATATGAAAAAAAAAAACATGTACAAGAAGAAAAATTAACTATATTCATCTTCACACGACAAAGAAAATACACATACAGACTACCCGTCCCCTCTGGTCGTGATATCAGGATCAATAACTGATCAGAACTTCACCGCCTGTTTCTGTTGTGGAAATGTCCGGTTAGAATAGCCCTTCAAATTGTGTTTGTTTGTGTCTGCAGCAGAGCACGGTAATACAGTTCAGGGACACCCCCCCTCCCCTCCCATCCAACCATCCATCCATCCATCCATCTATCCATTCATCCATCCCTCCATCCATCAATCCCTCCATCCAACCATCCATCCATCCATCCCTCCAACCATCTATCCATCCATCCATCCCTCCATCCATCTATCCATTCATCCATCCAACAATCCATCCATCCCTCCATCCATCCATCCCTCCAACCATCTATCCATCCATCCATCATCCATCCCTCCATCCATCCCCCTCCCATCCATCCATCCCTCCATCCCTCCATCCATCCCTCCCTCCATTTCACCCCGTCATCTAGCTCCTTCTGGAAATCATACAGAGATTTGAAAAATGTATATTCCGGTTTCCATTTGAAAATTACAATTGATTGTCTCTAGCGCCAAATCCATAACCATAACCATAACCATAACCATAACCACGTGTCCTCGGGTATCTGACCGTTCAGTTTAGGCGTTACAAAAACAGCTGAAGTAAACGTCTCGTAGAAATGTAGAAAAAGGCTCTTCAATTTGTCTCTGGGTGGACAGGAAAGAGGGACATGTCCTCCAAGCTGACTGTTACATAGAAGAAGACTAAATAAGGACAAATGGTACTAAAGCGGTCCAGGGCCAACTCAAGATAATACTGGAAGGAGACTAGCTAGGCCTGCTAAATGCAGTTAACCAACTCAGCGATGCGTTAGCTTGATCAACCGGTCCGGTCAGTCAGCCCTAGCTAGCATGTGTTTGTGCTTGATAAATAAGGATCTACTGCACAATGCTAAGGCTAATGATGGGAGCTAGCTGGGGCTAACTGGCCGTACCAGAGAGATAAAGCAAGTTAAGGCATTCGTAGCTCGGTTAACGTGTCTGGTCTCGTCAGGTAGCCTAAGTTAGCTCGTGTTTGACTCTGTGGCTGATGTCCGTTTAGCCACCACGGGCTAATAACTACAGCTAGCTAGAGTCAGGCTGCGGTGAAGACTGAGCGCTGTGTGTGTGTTAAGGCTCACTGCGCTAACCAGGCTAGCAAAGAGTTCGCCCTGCTAGCCCTGTTTAGGAAGACATCGGATTGAAAGCCGACACAGCTGCTCCTCTGTTGTTTGAATGGTCGCCGTTAGAAAGCAGAAGGTGAGGTAAACTGAACCTGGGTGACAGGTTAGCCGTGGAAAGAGCGTTAGCGCGCTGGAGGCCCTGTGATAAACCCTGGAGGAACACTAGAGGGCGTTGATGAGAGACAGGTGGACGTCACACACATTCGTGCACACACAACAAAAAAATTGATTTGTTCAGTTATAAAAAAAAACAAAAACACAAAACACAAGAATTCCCCCCCGACACCTAAAGGTCACTGATAATCACACACACGCAAAAAAACAACCCCAAATACTCTAACACCACGTGCCACATGTTCACCTCTCTGTACACACATGGAATCAACTGAGAATGATTATGAATGAGAAATTATTGACAGACAAACCAACTCGGAGGGTGGCTTTGAGGATAAAGGGATCAATAGTGTGACGGGTTTTTAAAAAAAACAAAAAAAACATGGAGAACACAAACTGATCAACACAATATCTGCCCTTTCAAAAGTTCATTTTCACACAGAAATCTGATGACAAGTTTGTGAATGTTTTTTCGTGAGCCGGCCGAGAGACGGCGATGGATGCGGAAGCGAGCAGAAAGGAAGGCGAAGTGCTGACCTTTCTTGTGTTTTCCAGTTACAAAAAGCTTCCGTTGTCGCACAGTAAGAGACGACCACCAGCCACCGGTGGAAGTCATCGTGTTGCTGGTGAAACTGGGTTCAACCAGCCACCGTGGCAGCCTACCAAAGATATCAAAACGGCTGGTCAAGCTGGAGAAGTGGCTGGTGAAGTTTGGAACGCCGCCAAAAGAAGTTCCCCCACCCTGACTAGTCCGCTGTCAAATCCGAAGCTGGTTCAAATCGTAATATGGGATTGTTCGGTCTCCGTTGTGTGGCCGGAGCCCAGCTGTGATTTAAATACAGAAAAATAAACGCAGATACTGACAGTCCATCTCTGTCTTTGTCTGTCCCCCTGCGTCTCCTAAGTTGATCATCAAGTCTCAAACAGAATCTAGAACAATAATAAATCATAACTTTATTCTTTTTATTGCTGAAATATAGATTCCCCGCACAAAAAAATAGTAATGCAAATCATTGTCATCATAAAAAGCTATAAAAATTAGATCCATCCTCCGTAATAATGCAGATAAAGATATAGCAAAAAGCATCTCTTAGAAGTAGGACTAGTAGTAAGGCACTTCAAGAAAACGAGGTTTTCGTCTTTCAATCAAAAATATTTTTTCCGGGCTGGTTTTTGCATCATCATCAACATCATCGATGGTGTAGCGTCGTTCCGCCGTATGGCACTGTGGTGACGTTGGTTTAGACTGCCGGGGGACTTTCCCCTCAGTCTACCCCCACCAGAGGAGGCTCTCCGTTGGGCAGGATGTGCTCCAGAGGGGGCTTGGCGTGGATGTCTAGCAGCCCCTGGATGAAGCCCTCTGTGGGGGCAGCTGCCACGGACTCCTCCGGCAGAGAGCTGGAGGATGAGGGAGAGGGGTCTTTGGAGAGGTTTGATTCGGGCGTCGATTTCAGGTCGTCGTCACTAGTAGTTGTCTTTGTGTCAGTAGCTTGTTGGCTGGGAGTCGTGTCAGCGGAGGGTCGTTGTGCCGCAGACTCTGCAGAAAGTTCAGATTTTTCCCCGGCGTTCGGGTCTTCGGAGGCGGCGGTCGTCGGCGGTTCTGACTCTGCTTGTTTCGCGAGGCATTCTACCTCCAACGTGGCTGATTCTGCGCCGTCGACCTCCTCGTCCTCCTCTTTTAAGTCCTCCTCCTCCATCTCCTTGCCCCCAGCGGCGCCGCTGCCACAATCGCTCTCGTTCTCTGAGGGGGGGCAGGTGGAGGGCGGGGTCTGGGTGCAGGAGTCTCCGTCCTCGCTGGCGTCGTCGTTCGCGCCCGAGGCTCCGTCGGCCCCGCGGGGCTTCAGGTGGATCCTTTGGTGGCGGACCAGGCTGTGCTTCAGGGTGAAAGTCCTCTCGCAGGTTTGACACTGGTAGGGCCGCTCACCTGGAGGAAAACAGAGGGAGGAGGGATTGATATGCAGAAAGAAGATCCATAACACAAAGACAAAGGAAGCAAACGATGGAATAACAGAGACATGCACACTATATACACAATATACACAATATAAATACAACAAAATGTTAAAATAATAGGAATTAAAAAATACATTAAATAACAAAATAACAGAAAAATAAAAATACATCAAACAAAAATGAACATTAATACAATATTTAAATGTGCAAATTAGAAATACATTGAAAATAAAAATATAAAAATATTAAATTTTAATTAAGTGAAACAAAATAAATAAATATTTATACAACAGTGAAAATAAAAATATTATAAATATAGATTCATTAAATAAAAATATAAAAAACATTTCAACATAAACAAAAATACATTTTAAATAATAAAATGCATGAAAAAAAATAAATGAGAAATAAAAAAAATTAAAAAAATATTATGCAAAGAATAAAATAAACACTATTAATAAATAAACATGAATCAGTAAAAAAACAAACAAAGTTTCAATGTTTTAAAGAAAAACAAATAAATTGAAATTTAGAAAATATAAAGACAATAAAAAAATATAATAATTATTAAATAAGAAATAAAGTAAATTAAAATAAAAAAATAGAAATAAAAGATAATCTAGGGCGAGTAGCATGTATAGATACCTGTGTGTGATCTCATGTGTCTGGTCAGGTCCTGCAAAGACCAGAATCTCTTTCCGCAGACATTACAGATCTTCTTCCTCTTGTCTACTCGTCTTCCTGACGCCTCTCCTCCCTCTAAACTCTTTGGTTCTGACGCCTCCTCGTCACTCCTCTCCTCCTTCTCCTTCTCCTCCTCCTCCGACTCCCCGCTCTCCCCTCCCTCGCTCTCCCCTCCCCTCACTCCTGCTTCCTCCACCTCCATCTCCATCGCCATCTTCTGCTCCTCCTCTTTCTCCCCCTCCTCTTTTGGCGATTTGGCGGCGTTGCTCTCCGTCGCCTCCTCTTTCACCGGCGGGTTCTCCTCCACCGGCGCCGGAGTTGGTGTCTCCTCGGAGAGGTGCGCCCTCTCGTGACGAGCGAGGGTGGTGGCGTAGCGGAAGCTCTTCTTACACACTCGACACACATGTTTGTACTCCGGCTGCTGCTTCACCGCGGGGCTGCTGGAGGAGGAGGAGGAGGAGGTTGCAGAACCTTTCTCCTTCTCTTGGATCTCTGTTGCTATTAGTGGAGCAGAGGTAGAGGATGATGAGGTGGAGGAGCATGAGGAAGAGGATGCTGGTAGGGAGGGTTGTTCTTCCTGAGCGGGGCCTGACGACGTGGAGAGCTTGAAGTCGATCAGCTTTTTGCCGAAGTTTAGGTCCAGACTTTTGTTGCTGTGGCAGTCGTCATCGTCGGCGCTCTCCACCTGAAGGAGAATTCAAGGAGGTTAAATCAACACTGAATGTAGACGGATGATTTATCAACATCAGATTGGTCTCAACCATCCTGTTTGTTTTATAATCAAACTAAAAGGTACGGTGCTGGGAAGCGAGGCGATCCCTCGCGATGAGAAACGCCCCTGTGGACACGTACCATAACACCGTGTCCTAACTGGATGCGGCCCGAGCGAGCGTCAGCGACAAAATCAGCTTGATTACATTGTTTTCTATTGGAGTGTCCTAGCTGGCTGCTAGTGACGCGTCGCAACATGGACGAGGAGCGGCTGATTTTCAAAGGGGTCCCTTGACCTCTGACCTCCAGATGTGTGAATGTAAATGGGTTCTATGGGTACCCACGAGTCTCCCCTTTACAGACATGCCCCCTTTATGATAATCACATGCAGTTTGGGTCAAGTCATAGTCATACCTTGGTGCTGTTGCTCTGTGGAGGCAGTCTTCCCTGTGCTGCTGTGGTCTCTGGCGCCCCCTGCTGGTCCGGATGCTCCGTGGTGTCTGTCTCCTCCTGCTCTGCATCGTCGGCAGCTGGACTGCAACCTGCAGCATACACTCATACATGGATCAATTATGCAACAAAATGAATGTGTGTAATAATAAATAAAAGGTTCTGTAATACAAATACCATCAAATGTGTCAACTAACTAACCATATGATTGTTTTTTTTGGGACATGTTATGCCTTTATTAGACGGTATACAGCCGAGACAGAGATGGGAATAACACGTTGCTGCCTTTACCAATAGGCAGGGCTGACGAAGTTAGTTAACCTAACCTGCATGTCTTTGGACTGTGGGAGGAAACCGGAGAACCCAGAGAAAACCCACGCTAACACGGGGAGAACATGCAAACTCCACAGAGAAGGGCTCCTCTGCGACCCTCTTGCTGTGAGGCGACCACTACTAACCACTGCACCAACCAACGGATGTCCAACCTCAACTTAATAACGACAACAACAACATAACATTAAATCAAGATGCTTCAATTTACCCCAAATTTAGCTTCCAGTAATCCAGTCCTTTAATGGAAACACTTGAATCTAGGGCTGCGACTAACAATTATGTTCATTATCACTTAATCTGCAGGTTATGTTCTTGATTAAGTTCAGAAAATGTCAGAAAATGGGGATCAAAATATGCCCTCGATTATCTTGTTTTGTCTGAACAACTCCCCAGAACATTATGAGAAATGACTTGAACAAATACAATACAAATACTTGAACATGTTGCTGATGAACTTTTTGATTAATCCGATGATGATTTTCCGATGACTAACCGTAGCTCGATCTGTGGGTGGGGCTTGACTGCACGGACCCCTCCTCTTGCTGCTCTGAAGGGGCGGGGCTCTCCGGTGTGAGGGCGGAGCCGGAGTCGGTGGAGGTGTTGAGGCTGCTGAGGTCTTGTGCTTCTGGTGTCATCTGCTCCGTTTCTGACTGACTCTCTGTAGGACACAACACAACCAATACTCAATACAGACGAGTCAGTCAGTCAGTAAATAAGACAAAGACTGGATTCTGCTCTTCAAAAATTATACTAAACTTTCAGACTTTTTCCAAGAGATAAACTTTAAAGGGACTGTATGTAAGCTTTTACACCTTTCAATGTTTTTTATAGCCAATGTGTGAACAGGTTGGAACTAAGGCTCTCAATCGATTCAAATATTTCTAAACTAACTCTTCTGCAGTGTGGAGTGAGCAGCATGCACGTGAGAGGTGGAGAGAGAGAGAGAGAGAAGGAGCGCGGTGTGTGAGTGAAGGCAGGCAGAGGAGCAGAGGAGAAGAGGAGCAGAGTACAGCAGAGACTCCGGTCCTGGAGACCAAAGCTACGGTCTCCCCCGCGTCCTCCGACCGCGGCCAACACTGTTTAACAGACGGGCTTCACTAGATACAACCAAGAGGTTTTGGTGCTTCACTGTAGTTTGTGATGGAGTCTGAGTCTGAACAGCGTAGACACACGCGAGCGACCATGAGACACCGACCAGCAATGATTTATACGTGTTAGAAGTTACAAACAGTCCCTTTAATGCTGTTTAAGTAACTGTTACGTGAGTGTGTTTCTGACCTGCGCTCTCGTGCGAGCCTTCGTCTCCTTCTCCGTCTCCGTCCTTCTTGGCGAGGGCAGCGTTGCGTCGCAGCGTTCGGTGGGTCACGCCGTGTTTCCTCAGCAGGTGGCGCTCACAATTGGATTTGGTGGAGAAAAAGGCGTCGCACTTCGGACAGGGGAAAGGTTTCTGGCCTGAAGAAAGTCAAAGGATTTAAGTGAGGAGTGGGACCTCCGGCCAACGTTTCTTTGATTTTTTAATTTTTTATGAACTTTTCCAATAAAGAAGATAATTAGACAGTAAATCAGTTAAATCTGGACACATAGAAGTAGGTGCAAAAAGTACCTTTACTTAAGTAAAAGTACCAATACAACACTCCATTACAAGTAAAAGTCCTGCATTTAAAAGTTTACTTAAAGGGACTATTTGTAACTTTCCGAAATGCTTCTTAACAGCTTCACCTGTGGCCGTGAAATCAACTAAAGTCAGCATCCTGAGGAGACACACGTCAGCTAAAAGCACAATATCACTCTATATTTCAGCTGCTTGGCAGTAATGTTAGCTGACCAGACGAAGGTCTCTCCATGAACATGATTTAGATCTGATCCTAGTGTTGGCTTTTCCTGCCTCAGTGCAGGCTGAGGCAGCGGGGCTCTGCAGCATGTCTTCCTGTTCTCTCCGCCCACAGCCGGAGAGAGCAGGGAGACACCGGCACCCGGTCGGTAACGAGACGATAACGTGTCTCTCTGCGGAGCCCCGTCACTTCACAAGACACGGGAAACCTCTGTTGGTCTGGAGGAGCTGCAGCAGTTATTTCTGCACAAACGTCCACTGAACATTCACTAGATATTCTCAGAGCTAAACTAACTCTTCTGCAGTGTGGGGTGAGCAGCATGCACGTCTAGAGGTGGAGCGAGCTGAGCGAGAACGCGCGCTCTGTCTGAGTGAAGGCGAGCAGGCAGAGGAGGAGAGGCAGCGGCCACATGCAAACTCGCATATGCGAGCGCGCGTGTGTCCCGACCCGGTACATTTATACGCTTAAAAAGTTACAAACAGTCCCTTTAAGTAAAATTACAAAAGTATTATCAGCTAAATTCAAATGCTCTGGTCAACAGAGAAGAAGTACATTTAAGAACTCTAGATAGTTATCAGTCCTTTGTGATTAGAGGCTCTAAAGAGGTAATGTTCGTTATTCAGTTAAATGAGGCTTTGTGTCACTTTGGGCCAACATGGAACCAGCGTGGGACCTGAACAAAGCCCCCGTGTGTCGATGTTAGTGTTGTGTATTACCGGTGTGAGTCAGCATGTGTCTCTGCAGGGAGCTGGCCCAGGGGAACACTCGGGGGCAGAAGGGGCAGGTCATCTTCTGGACAGAGTTGGAGTAGGCGTTCTTCTTCCCTTTGGACTGCGGCGGCTTCACCTCCTCCTTCGCTCCTCCCTCCTTCTCCTCCTCTCCTCCTGCTCTGTCATCTGTTCACAGGGAGGGGGTTTCAGTTAAGCCTCAGTGCATCATTTAATCATCCAGTCTGACTGTGTCGTCCCTCCTCCTACCTCTCTTTCCTTCCAGGTCTGCAGCTCCGGTCTGCAGGTAGGTGCTGAACTTGTTGGCGTCAGTGGTGGCCAGCATCTTCTCCACGCTGGCAAACTCCCCGCTGGACTCCAGGTCGATACCACCACCGCCGGCACCGCTGCCAACGACGCCTTCGACGCCTCCCCCAAATCCGCAAACGCCCTCGCCGCTGCCCTCGCTGCTGCCCAGGCCGCTGCCCAGGCCGCTGCACTTGCTGCTGCCCAGGACGCTTCCAAGGCTGCTGCCCTCGCCGCTGCCCACGCCGCTACTCAGGACGCTGCCCAGGACGCTTCCCAGGACGCTTCCCAGGACGCTTCCCAGGCCGCTTCCCAGGCCAAATCCCAGGCCGCTTCCAAGGCTGCTGCCCACGCCGCTGCCCACGCCGCTGCCCACGCCGCTGCCCACGCCGCTGCCCACGCCGCTGCCCACGCCGCTCACAACGGCCTTTTCCTTCAATGCCAGGGCAGCAGCTTTTTTCCTGGACCGCTTTCTGTTGGACAAAGACGAGGAAAAAGAGCACAATACAATTTTATTTCTTTTACTTTGGCGCCATCTGGTGGTAGAATCAGTAATGGCACTCTGGTAGACAATAAAAAGTAGAAACCGACTTTCCCTCTCCTGCCGTTGAAGAGACATTTCTTTAAGTCTACATCTGATACATGTGCCTACCAAATTGTGTACATGTAGGTGAAACGTACCACGAGGGCTGCTTCGTTGACA
The DNA here is from genome assembly GCF_015220745.1 of Sebastes umbrosus. Taxonomy (NCBI): domain Eukaryota; kingdom Metazoa; phylum Chordata; class Actinopteri; order Perciformes; family Sebastidae; genus Sebastes; species Sebastes umbrosus. The sequence goes on along the minus strand of NC_051289.1, from coordinate 1,043,020 downwards.
TTTTGTTACCGAGCCCCCCTTGCCCCACCCAAGCACAAAAGTGTGCACGCCAAGTTTCGTTTGTTTTGAAACAACCCTAACCCCTCAAAAACAACTTCCTGTTTCAAGGTTGAACTATGCGTCGCCACGGCAACGGCATTTCACGAAAACTCAAAAGCTTCGCCTTCCGGCATCATGAAGGTCTCATCATTCTCGTGACCAAATCTGAGGTGGATCTGGTTAACCTGCTAAGAGTAGTACGCCAAAATATAGCCACTGTAACTTCCTGTTGCCTAAAAATAACAGTCCGATCTATTAGCTTCTCTTGATAAACAGAAACCTTATTTCAGTGTCAGTTTGACAAATGCAGCAGCTGTGAAGATGGAAGTTGTTTTAGTTATTAATGAAGCTCACATACCTGGAGGATCCCTCTGACGTTTCTTTACGTTGTGTCTCCAGAACAGCCGAGGGTCCCGGGGCGTCTGCAGCAGAGTCGGGCTGAAAGGAGGCGACAACCGCCTGCGGTTTGACCTCCAGCGCGGCGGCCTCTCTCTTCAGCAGGTCTGGAGCTCCGGAGACGGAGTGGATGATCTGAGCGATGGAGGCCAGAGGAGGGAGCTCCTTGAGGGCAGTGGAGGGTGAGGAGGCGGTGGGTTTGGGGAGCAGCGGTTTGAGACGCTGCACTCGGGAAGAGTTGCTGAGGTTGGGGAGGGATGCTGGGGGAGGGGTGGAGCCGGGGGGGAGCTGGTAGCAGCCGAGCTGGGGGTGGGGGTGTAGAGGAAGCAGCGCGCTCGCCGCCTTCTCCTCCTTGGACAGAGCCAGAGCCAGAGCCAAAGCCTGCTGCTGCTCCACGATGCTGCTGCCGCTCTGCTCCGTCTTGATCTCCCTCCTCTCCCTGTCCTCCCTCCTCTGCCTCTTGCTGGGGATGGACAGATCGATGGGCTGGTCCAGGAAGGAGAAGTCGAAGCTGGGGGAGACGTTCTCCAGTTTGACCCCAGGGGACCCCGCCTGGCTGCCGGTTCCACGACCCTTGGCGGAGAAGTCCAGCGGCTGGTCCAGTTCTGCAGGATAAACCACGTTAGCCAGCTCCTCCACCTTCACTGCTTGGAGCGCCTGAATCGGAGGCTGACCAATCCCGTTCAGTGTCATTTGATTCACCGGAGCGGCTCGGGCAGAGGCGACGGTAGCGACGGGTGCGCCGGCAGGAAAGAGCGTGGCGATATGCTCCTCGATCTCCCTCTCCTGCACCTCGGGGTGCTGCTTGAGCAGGTGATGGATGCAGTTGCGTTTGGCCAGGAAGGCAGCGCCGCAGCGCCGGCACTCAAACGGCTTCCTCTGGCAGCCGTTGTGTGTGCGCAGGTGGATCTGCAGCGCCCGGTAGGTCTTCAGGTCCTCGCCGCAGAACCGGCACGTCGTCTCAGCTCCGGTGCAGCCCGTCTCCGTGTCCTGTGTGGTGGTGGTTGTTGCAGAAGTGATTGCCGCGGCGAGGTTCGCGGTGGTGGCGGAGGTGACGTACTTGATGTTTCTCTCGATGTCCTTCCTCGAGGTCTTGAAGTGCTTCTTTCTGAGGTGGCGCTCGCAGTTGGCCTTGACGGTGAAAGGATAATGGCAGACCCGGCAGACGTAGGGCCGCTCGCCGCTGTGTGTCCGCAGGTGTCGGATCAGCGTGGCTTTGTCTGGAGCCACGTAGTCGCAGATGTTGCACTGATGTGGAAGGATGCCGAGGTGGAAGCGCATGTGAGCCTGCAGGACGCCAGAGAAGGAAAACACCTGGTCGCAGAATCGGCATGGGAACGAGCCTTTAGCCGAGCCGGCGTTGGCGTTGTTCCCCCCTTTGGTTCCTGGCTTTCTACCGCTAAGCCCCGCCTCCTCGTGTACTGCCGTGGACGCAGCTGGCGGCGAATCAGACAAAGGCGCGTGAGCGTCACTCATACACTCTGCGTCCAACTGGCTTCCGTTGCCAGCTGAAGAGGAGGATGAAGAGGAAGAGGATGAGGAGGGTGTTTTGAAGAGAGAGGGGGTGGGAGGTGGCAGGCTGGGGCTGATGCAGCCCAGTGAGGCCTGCTGGGAGCTCTGGAGGGGGGGAGGAGTCGTCGCCGTGAGGCTGGAGCGAGGGGTGATGGGAGGTTTGGGCTTCAATGGAGGCATCGCCTTCTGACCCTGGATTTGACCTGCAGGAGAAGAAACCAAATGTTATGCACAGAGTCTTTTAGGAACTATTGATCTGTTGATTGACCACTCAGCCGACACCCACCTTGACCTCCGGCAAATCCTGGAGCCTTGGCCAGAGGCGGCGGGGTCAGTCCCATCTGATTCGGCGCTGCACTCGCCACTTTGAGGATCTGCTGGATGTCTGCCAGCTCCATGATCCCGGCTCCACCGGCCTCTCCGGGTTTGACCCCCGATGAGGCGGCGCTGGCTGTGGCGGCGCCCCCGTCAGGCTGCAGGAGGAAGCCAGACTGGAAGGGCTGCAGGGAGAGCAGGCTCAGGGCTTCTCTCTGGGAGAGGCCGTGCAGGGCGGAGGCGGAGCCCGAGGCCTCCAGCAGCGGGATGCTGAGGGCCGCCAGACTGCCCACACCCAGACCCACACCCAGACCCAGAGCCAACCCCAGACCTCCGGACAGGAAGGCTGAGGCCGGCTCCTGGGGAAGGCTGGAGGACGGCGGCTCCACGTGGATCACCTTGATGCTGTCCAGGTGGGCCTGATGGATCTCATCATCTGTGGGACCAGACTTCACCTGAGAAATAAAGACAGCATCCGTCAGAGGACATCTCCAGAGCTGCATCCTTATGTCTTCACATTTATCCAAAACATTCTCAGTGGTTAACACGACAGCTTCACAGCAAGGGGGTCGCAGGTCCAAACCCGGCTTCTGTGTGGAGAGTTAGCATGTTCTCCCCGTGTTAGCGGGGGTTTTCTCCGGGTTCTCAGGTTTCCTCCCACAGTCCAAAGACATTGTTGTCTCTAAATGTCCCGTAGGTGTGAATGTGAGTGTGAATGGTTGTCTGTCTCTATGTGTCAGCCTGTGATAGTCTGGAGACCTGTCCAGGGTGAACCCCGCCTTCACCCACTGTCAGCTGGGATCGGCTGCTTTTCTTTGTCTTCTATCATCCTGATCGGACCCATTGGGTTGAAAACATATTTAAATATGTCAACCTGAGGTCTCGAAAGCTGGAATGCTAATTTTCTCACATATTGTCGACCAAACAATTTATGGATTAGCCAACAAGACGTTCTCTCCAAGAGGACTTCTGTGTGTCTTTCACCTTCATCTCCTGATTCGATACCATCACAACACTTGGGTGGCGATTCGACATTACAATTTATTGTTAACTTTTTTAACACTAGACAAATGAATCCAGTAAAAATGTTTGATTTCCAGCATGTATGTAGTCAGAGATGTCCTGAAGTCAAATATATCAGGATCATTGTCAGGAAGTATTTATTATCCAGCAACCCAGAAATCAAAGAATAAAGACATTTCACTCACAGATTAGTGGGATTTTCTATTTAATTTATAATGTTTTATACTTCTGGTGAATATAATCCAATCAATCTTATTTCCATAGATGTATTTTGTAGATACAGTTCCCTTTGTTAACACCTTATTTTGAAAAGTGGAAGTAATCCCACGTGTGAGCATGCAGCTTTAGCCGTAATGTCTAGCTCTGCTCTTCCTGTCAATGTGTGAAACCCAAAGTGTTTCCATCCTTTACTGGATGTGTAGTGTTTACCACGCTGGATTTAACATGGGAGGGTGCAGGTCGTATCCACGACGACCCTCCAACGTTTTATACTTCGTCGTTCTAATAATACATCCATGCTTTCTGCCCACTGTGTTTTAGTTATTGAAAGGATATGACGTCCGTTACTCAGACTACAACAATAAAAGCAGTAACTTCCTTCTACCTCCACTTCATTGATTTTTTTCCCACCTCTAGGGAATAATGGTGAACATTCTGAGTCTCTTCTTGGAGGCATTCACGGTGTTGTAGTCAGTTGTGTGAGGAATAACAAAAGAGCCTCAACCTACCCCGCTGAATACGGTGAATTAAGGGATTTGTATGCCGCTATGATAGAATCTTACCTTGGAGACGTGCTGAAGACCCAGCGCTTCCAAGAAGCCGGCCTGCTCCGAGTACAGGACTTCTTTCTCAACATCCGGACTGCCGTTTTCTGCAGCTCCATCCTCCTCCATTTCCTGCGTGTCATTGGCGGTGGGTTTGTCGGGATGGGAGGTGGTTTTGTGGAGCTCCAGGGCGGAGCGAAGGGGGAACGCTTTGTCGCAGCAATCGCAGACGAACCGGTGGAACTTGCTGATACAGCGACGAAGGTTTGTCTCGCACCAGACCTGAAGGGAAAGAGAGCTGATTTAATACTGACCCTAAAAACCGACGGCACGACATGACTGATGTCTAATCGGCGGCGTGTGTCCATACCTGTGCGATGTGAGCGAACTTCTTGCAGGAGAAGTCTATGAAGGCGAGGTCGTTGAAGCCGGTGGGGATGGAGGGGTTGTTCTGGATGAAGGGGCGGCCGCTGGGGTCCTGGGGGAGAATCTTATGAACCCCCGCGTTGTGGCGCAACAAACCACGGTGAGTTCGGAAAGACAGGCAGCAGAAATCACACCTGCAAAACACACAAGCAGGGAACTTACATCGGAGGATTGACCTGCCTGAGAGTGTGGAGCAGAAAGCAGTGACTTCAATACGTGTAATGGTTTGGTTGCTTCTAAATACCTGCAGAAACTGCTCTCTAGTAACCACATGATACCTGAGTTTGGAACCAAAACTATATTTTTTATAAATACCATACTTTGAGAATAACTAAAATATTATCCTACAAAATCCATCATTTCATCTAACAAATAAATATGATCTAAACACAAGCAGATGTACAAGAACCAAAGTTCAACACCAAGATGGAGACGAACAAAAACCAAGATGGTCCCTTTCCTTCCTTCCTTCCTTCCTTCCTTCCTTCCTTCCTCTCCTTTCTTTACTTCTTTTCTTTTATTATTATCTTTCGTTATCTTCATTTTTATTCTCTTCTCATCTTTTCTTCCTTTATGTATTCTTTTCTTTTTTCTTCTTCTTCTGTCCTCCATCTTCTGTCACGCTGTTTTCTCTGTTTTATATGACAGTTAACTGAAGATCTCCGAGTTGGTCGGTTTCCGGAGGATTGCGATCTCTACTTTCCGACATCTTAGAGACTAAACGATTGATATTGAAAATGATCGCCCTAATTAATGGTTGGTTGCATCCCTGAATGCTCGGTGGTGACGTGTCTCTACGAGTAGATGTACGTGTTTCAATGTTAAACCTTCAGAGGGAGCTTTTGGTTCTGGAAAGCTCTTCCTCACTTCTTTGAGGCTGTTCTACGGTAGGAGTTTAAATGAGAGGAGATGTGATGTGTTATATCAACGAGGGTCCTCACTTGTATGGAAGAGTGTTTATGTGTGACAGAGATAACCCCTGGTGGCAGAGCTGGTCCTGTTAATCGCTGAGAGGACAGCTGCTCACTGTCTGCCACAGTCACACACTCTTATCACATCCTCTCTGTGTGTGTGTGTGTGTGTGTGTGTAATCCCCTCGGAGGGTATTTGGGGGGGCAGGAGAGGGGACACACACACACACACCCACCCACACACACACACACACACACACACACACACGTGACCATATGTGGACCGGCACTTGTTGAACTCCCTCCACCTCCCTCTTTCTCCATCACTCCTCCTCCTCCTCCTCCTCTTCTCACTCTGGTGTGTGTGTGTGTGTGTGTGTGTGTGTGTGTTGTGTTGTGTACACAGTGTGTGGGCCTGCATGTGTGTGTTTTTGAGCGTCACACCGGTGTGTGAGTGCAGGCTAATCCCACAAAACCAAGATGGAGACGGTTAAAAACCAGAGAGACGAGAGTACATTAATATTGTAGTTCTTCAATGTGGAGCTGGTTTAGATACTTTGTGTCCTGCTGGGTAGATGAGTAGTGTAGTACTTCATCATATCATGTGTTTTGTTTATGTTAAAAGTAACTAAAGGTATCAAATGAATGTAGTGGAGTACAAGTACAACATTTAACTCTGAACTGTAGAACAGTAGAAGTAGAGGAAGATGGAAACACTCAGGTAAAGTCCTAGTACTTCGTGTACTTAAGTACAGTACTACAGTAAACTGTCCCACAAGATAAGAGGACAAACATCAGTGTGTGTGTGTGTGTGTGTGTGTGTGTGTGTGTGTGTACCTCAGTGCGGTGTCGGGGTGTGTGTCCATGTGTGCGTCCAGCTCCAGTCTGGAGCTGCAGGTCTTGAAGCAGATTGGACAGGGCAGCAGCTCCTCTTCACCTCCACGAATCGCCGCTGCAGCCGCCGACTCCTCCGCCGCCGCGTCCTCCACCACCTGAACACACACACACACACACACACACATTAACACACCATCACCATCACTATTCGTCTTACAGGTGGCTGGTGTCCAGGAGGTTTCAGTGTGTGTTTCTACCTTCTTGCTGGGCGGCTCCTCTCCGTCCTCCTCCACCGGACTCTGCCTCCTCTTGACGGATGGACGGCGGCGTTTGTTGGGGGAGGGGGGGCTGACGGGGAGCAGACCGCTGGCCGGGTCCTTTTCATGGATCTTCATATGTCTGAGAGAGACATGAAGGGTCAGGGGTCACGTTCAAACTACGAGCTGTTCCTTTAGCAGGTAAAGTGAGTGAGAAGGAGTAGACACAGGTCCACACTGAGGGGTTAACCTCTGACTACTAAACACTATAATAATAAAGATATATTAAACCACTGAGGGGTTAACCTCTGACTACTAAACACTATAATAATAAAGATATATTAAACCACTGAGGGGTTAATCACTCGATACTAAACACTATAATAATAAAGATATATTAAACCACTGAGGGGTTAACCTCTGACTACTAAACACTATAATAATAAAGATATATTAAATCAAGGTGATAGATAACTAGCTAGTTAGCTCGTGGCTATGTAGCTAGTCATTTGGTACAGAACTAAAAAGCTTTAGCTATAAAGCGTGAGCTAGCTGCTAGTGGAAAACATGTACTTGGGTTGGCTTGGGTGACGAAGGAGACATTTTATTTATGTACACCTGGTGGAGGAGGAAGAGGAGGAGGAGGAGGAGGAGGAAGAGGAGGAGGAGGAGGAGGAGGAAGAATAGGAGGAGGAGGAGGAGGAGGACGAGGAGTAGGAGGAGGAAGAGGAAGAGGAAGAGGAGTGGGAAGAAGAGGAGGAGGAGGAGGAGGAGGAGGAGGAGGAAGAGTAGGAGGAGGAGGAGGAGGAGGAGGAGGAAGAGTAGGAGGAGGAGGACGAGGAGTAGGAGGAGGAAGAGGAAGAGGAAGAGAAGGAGTGGGAAGAAGAGGAGGAGGAGGAGGAGGAGGAGGAAGAGTAGGAGGAGGAGGACGAGGAGTAGGAGGAGGAAGAGGAAGAGGAAGAGGAGGAGTGGGAAGAAGAGGAGGAGGAGGAGGGAGAAGAGGAAGAGGAGGAAGAGGAGGAGGAAGAGGAGGAGGAGGAGGAGGAGGAGGAGGAGGAGGAAGAGGAAGAGGATTGGGAGGAGGAAGACGAGGAGTAGGAGGAAGTGGGGGAGGACGACGATGAGGAGGAGGAGGAGGAGGAGGATGACAAGGACGACGATGAGGAGGAGGAGGAGGAGGAGGAGGAGGAAGTGGTGGAGGAGGAGGAGGAGGACTGGGAGGAGGAAGACGAGGAGTAGGAGGAAGTGGGGGAGGACGACGATGAGGAGGAGGAGGAGGAGGAGGAGGATGACAAGGACGACGATGAGGAGGAGGAGGAGGAGGAGGAGGAGGAAGAGGTGGAGGAGGAGGAGGAGGACTGGGAGGAGGAGGATGACGAGGACGAGGAGGAAGAGGAGGAGGACTAAGAGGAGGAAGAGGGTGAGGATTAGGAAGAGGACGAGGATGAGGAGGACGAGAAGGACGAGGATAAGGAGGAGGATGAGGAGGATGAAGAAGGAGGAGGAGGAGGAGGACTAAGAGGAGGAAGAAGCAAGGAAAGGAAAGGAGAGACGGAAGAGAGAATGAGGACAGGTAAGGAAAGGAGAGAGGACAGGAGAGGAAACAAGTAAAGGAAAGGAGGGGAGGAGAAAGGGAAGATCTAGGAGGTGAGGTGAGGGAGCAGGAGAGGAGGGATTAGATGTTATCTATTAATAGGACCCAACAGGCAGCAGGCTGGACGCCCATAAGAGGTCCTGACACAGTCAGCAGATCTGAGGCCAGCTGACGGGAAGTTGTTCATTAACCAATCAGGTCAGTGAAGGAGGAGGAGGAGGCGGGACAAGAGACAGAGAGCAAAGTCTTCTACTGTGACCCCCTGAACCGACCAATCAGAGAGCAGGAATCACGCCGAGTCAGCAGGGACGCAATCCTGCTGTGTGTGTGTGTGTGTGTGTGTGTGTGTGTGTCGCCAACAGCTGCTCAACTCAACATGTCAGTGTACATATAGACCACAATACTACAGTTTTATTGCAGTATATTGTATGTGACAGAGTGTTACAGTACCTGTAGTAGGTGTACAGGTAGTAGTACTAGTAGTAGTAGTTGTAGTAGTAGTAGTAGTAGTAGCAGTAGTAGTAGTAGTAGTAGTAGTAGCAGTAGTGGTAGTAGTAGCAGTAGTAGCAGTAGTAGTAGTAGTAGTAGTAGTAGTAGTAGTAGTAGCGGTAGCAGTAGTAGCAGTAGTAGTAGTAGTAGTAGTAGTAGTAGTAGTAGTAGCAATAAGAGTAGCACAAGTACAACAGTAGTGAGAGAGGAGTAACAGTAATAACGCAGTACTGTTTGTAGTTGCAGTAGTATTATTTCTAATTCTACTCTCAGTTGTAGTACTAGTACCAGTGACAGCAGCACTACGTGTAACAGCAGTAATATTATAGTAGTATTTTCATGACTGTAGTAACTTTTAGAAGTGAGCATGCACGAGAGATATACAAATATATTAAAAATACTACCACTAGTTTTATTTGTCGGGACTGTGTACTACAAATATTTATCTCACAGAAAGAGAAGAGAAGAAGTACTCTCTATCTGCAAAAAGTTCAAATACACTTCATCCTGACAGTAGTACTACTAGTAGTAGTAGTAGTAGTAGTAGTGTTGATACAAGCCGTGCAACTGCTGTATTACTATTCTTAGTAGTAGTAGCAATGAAAGTAGCAGTTTTATTGCAGTATATTGTATGTACTGGCAGTAGTAGTCACAGTAGTGCCAGTACTTGTAGTAGGTGTACTGATAGTAGTAGTAGTAGTAGTAGTAGTAGTAGTAGTAGTGATACAACCAGCAAGCATCTCAGAGAAAGAGAAGAGAAGAGGTACTTTCTATCTGTAAAAAGTTCAAAATACACTTAGATCTCAACAAAAGTAGTAGTAGTAGTAGTAGTAGTAGTATCAGTAGTAGTAGTATTGGTACAAGCAGCCCTGCAGCTGCAGCAGTATTATTATTATTACTATTATTAGTAATAACAGTAGTAGTAGTCTTTACTGTACTGTAGCAGTAGTACAATGGAGGAGTAGCAGCAGAAGTGGTAGTTATAGCAGTAATAATGTACTGGTACTGGTTGTAGTTGCAGTACTCTTTGTTGTAGTACTAGAAGCAGTGACAGCAGCACTGCTTGTAATAGTACTACTAGTAGTAGTATTGTCATGACTGGAGTAACTTTATCGGGACATCCCACACATCCCACTCTATGTGCAGCGGGTATTTAACACGAGTACTCTAGTAATATCCACAAACAAGTACTCCTGAGCTGGAGTACTACCTGCTGCAGGCACCCCCACAAATATATTCAAGAATATTCAACACAAAATAAACGATAAGAAGGCTTGAAACTACATTTGACCCCTTTATAAGACAGGAAATCCACTAATACTGCAGTCCCCAGTGGTACCAGTAGTAGTACTGACAGCAGTACTAACAGTAGTACTAACAGCAGTACTAACAGTAGTACTAACAGCAGTACTAACAGTAGTACTAACAGCAGTACTAACAGCAGTACTAACAGCAGTACTAACAGTAGTACTAACAGCAGTACTAACAGTAGTACTAACAGCAGTACTAACAGTAGTACTAACAGCAGTACTAACAGCAGTACTAACAGTAGTACTAACAGCAGTACTAACAGTAGTACTAACAGCAGTACTAACAGTAGTACCAGTGTGTCTGACCACCTGCAGTTCCTCCACATCACCACGGGGACGCCGTTGAGTCTCACTCCAGCACTTCTCCTCTTCCTCTCTGCTCGGCTCAAACATGCAAGCAGCCTCCGAGAGCCAATCGCGGCTCGGCACACCGCTGCCAGCCCATAATAGGCTAATGGGATGCCTCGCCATGGCAACCGGGCCCAACGGCCTCACAACAGAGCAGACGGGAGGGCCGAGCGAGGCCGGCTCATGTGATGCTGCTGCTCTCTGGTCCTCTCCATCTCCTGCTGCACTTTATTCTTCTCTCACTTTGACTCGTAAAAGTGAAAAATTAAACATCTCGACAGTTTTAAAGTTTTTAGTCGATAAGAAGACGATGTGATGATCAATACAGGGATGGAGTTTGTCCAGATTTAGACGTCTATTTTTATTTTAAGTCTCAGAAAAACTGGACAAAATATAACTAAAACAAAAAAGACTAGAAAGAACTGTGTAATTTGGTTTTAATAAAAGGGAATATTAATCTAAATATTAATTAAATATTAATTTATTATTGTAAAGTTTACTCTTCATATATGTTGAACAGATTTTTTGTTTCGCTGTGACTTTCTATGTTGCTTTAAGAATTAACTGAAATTAATGAGGTCTCTATTTTCCTTATGATTAGTGCCAAATCACATTCTTTGAATACTTTTTTGTGTTCAAATATTAAATGTTGTATCGGTGCACTTTTATTAATCTTTTTGTTCTGTCAAACTTTTAATTATGCTTTTAATCACAAGTGGACTTTTAGGCACACGACTGATCGTCTACTAAAAACAAAACAGACATATTTACCTGCTACTAATTAAGAGTTTTGTTTTTTGTCAAATTATATATCAGCAGATACAGTATTTGCTGATTGCAGATTTATTGGTATGTTGAACAAAAAATAATTAAATTGCCGAAGTTTGCAGTAATTTAGAAACAGTCTCCATCACATTGTTCGTCCATCAGAGAGCACTGACAAGTTTTTAAATTGTATTTATTTATTATATTTAATTTTTGTAATTTATCTTTTTCATTTAAAAATCTTTTTTTATTTTTTTGTTTCTTTTTTTTTTTATTTCTATTTATTTTTGGAAGTGTGTATTGACATTATGTTTGTTTATATGGAAATGGGGCAATGATGTTTTGTTAACAAAACAAAAACAACAAAAGTTTATTTTGTATTTTATTTTTAAATTGTATTTATTTATTTTATTTTAATTTATTTATTTATTTTTAAATTGTATTTTCTTTATTTATTTTTTTAAATGTAAAATTAAATATAGTAAAAATAGTATTTATTTAATTTGTATGTTTCCTTATTATTCTTATTATTTATTTTATCTATTTATTTTTGGAAGTGTATTCTTCCTATGTGTATTGACATTATGTTTGTTTATATAGAAAAGGAGCATTGTAACTAAATAATGTTTTGTTAACAAAACAAAAACAAAAGTTTATTTTGTATTTTATTTATATTTTATTTTTAAATTGTATTTATTTATTTTATTTTTATTTATTTATCTTTTTAATTTTAAAATATGATTTACTTATTTTTATTTATCTTTTATTTGATCTATTTATTTTTGGAAGTGTGTTCTTCCTATTTGTATTGACATTATGTTTGTTTATATGGAAAAGGAGCATGGCAAAGCAATAAGGTTTTATTAACAAAACAAAAACAACAAAAGTTTATATTTGATTTTATGTATCTATTTAAATCGTATTTATTTATTTAATTTTTTTATTCATTTATATTTTTAATTAAAAATGTTATTTATTATTTTGTTTTTTGTTTTTTATTTCATCTATTTCTTTTTTAGAAGTGTGTTCTTCCTATATTGACATTATTAGTTTGTTTATATAGAAAAGGAGTATGGCAATAAAATGATGTTTGATTATTAGCTTTTTTTTTTTTTTTTTTTTTTTTAAATTGTATTTATTTATTTTATTCTTTACTTCTTTTTTTATTTATTTATCTTTTGATTTTTAAAATGTTAATTATTTATTTTATTTCTTGATTTTATTTATTTTTTGATTTTATGTATTTATTTTTGGAAGTGTGTTCTTCCTATGTGTGTTCATGGAAATACAATAATGTTCTGTTATCTTGATGCTTCGCAATAAAAACATGTGAAACAACTTTAAATGTCCCCCTCAAAATTGAAGGGATCAATAATGTGTTTATGTTGAGTTTTCTACATTAACATCAGCTCATATATAATTATTGGCTTTCTTTAACCTCTCAGATATCAACATCTGTATCCGGCTCTCAGATCCAGCACTGGTTGAGCTGTTGTTGGGAGCTGTGTTCTGCTGGATTGAGAGCCCAAAGGGCCCAGAGAGACACTCTGTAGTCAGTGTTGACCTGTGGTAATAAGGCTGGGAATATGCACCGCCAATTTGTATTTAAAAAAGTTTATTTTTCTAAACTTTGAATAAAGTTGATGTTTGAATGGAAAAAGCATCATCGTCTCTCTGTGAGCACGTCTGACGCCTTCAGGCCTTTAAAACTCAGAAACCTGGAGGAACTGGTTTCATGTTTCAGGGATGCTGCGCTGCTTCTCCTCCTCTGTATGCAACACAAGTTTGGGGCCTTTTTTTAACTTTATTCTCTAAATTTGTCTTCTTAATTGGCAGCAAAACATTTCAGATTTTGCCAAACCAGGATGTAAATTCATCACACATGATTCTTTCCATCCATCGCCTACATCAAACTCTCATCTCCTCCCTTCCCCCTTCCCTCCCGTCTTTCTCTCCGCCTGTTTGAAGACGGTCGAGTAGGAAAATCTCTCGTTTCACATTTCAAAGGATCCTCTGCTGCAAAATGGATTCCTCGTCTCTCTCCCTCCTCCCTCTGCTTCTCGTTTCCACTCTCCATCCACACAGGCCTCCTCTTTATTTTCCTACAGCAGCATGTGGAGTGAACTCAGGCCAGAAAATAAAGCAGCTCTACAACTCTCCCTCCCTCTCGGTTTGTGTAGTTTGTTTTGTAAATTAGAACTAAATAATGATAATAAAAAAAAGGTGCCGTTTCTTTTCTTTTCTGTTTTATAAAATTCAGAAATCAGCATCCAGACCGCCGGCGGCCTGCAGGAGGCCTCGTTATTCCCCAGAGTGAGTTCTTTCAGCAGAGAGTCACGAAACCACGCCGCCAACTTTTAGTTTACAGTTAAAGGAAAGAGGCGAAACTCTGGTGCAGCTAGATGGCGCTGCGGTAGCGCTGCCACCATTTTGGACTGAAAACACCAACGAGTCCGTGGATGTATAAAGAGACGTCTGTAAATCAACTTCCTAGTAGGAACATTTCAATATCCCTCATTTAAATCATGAAGTCCTAAAAGTAGTAAAATGAACTAAGAGCTGAATCCAGAGTTATTTTCCTCCCTATAATGAACCGCACCGTCCGGCGCGCTCATATGACACATCGGGTTCTTCCAGCTTCCTGCTAGCTGTATGCGGCTGTAATAATGGATATTATCGGCTGTGATTCATCACTTTTATTATCTTATAGTTAGGGCTGTCAATCCATTAAAATATTGAATCGTGATTAATCACAAATTAATCACACATTTCTTTATCTGTTCTAAATGAACATTAAAGGGAGATTAGTCCAGTATTTAATCCTCTTATCAACATGGGAGTGGACAGATATGCTGCTTTATGTAAATGTATGTATATATTTATTATTGTAAATCAATTAACAACACAAAACAATGACAGATATTGTCCAGAAACCCTCACAGGTACTGCATTTAGCATAAACAATATGCTCCAATCATAACATGGCAAACTGCAGCCCAACAGGCAACAACAGCTGTCAGTGTGTCAGTGTGCTGACTTGACTATGACTTGCCCCAAACTGCATGTGATTATCATAAAGAGGGCATGTCTGTAAAGGGGAGACTCGTGGGTACCCATAGAACCCATTTACATTCACTGATCTGGAGGTCAGAGGTCAAGGGACCTCTTTGAAAGTGGACATGACAGTTTTTCCTCGACAAAATGTAGTGTAAGTTTGGAGCGTTATTTAGCCTCCTTCATGACCAGCTAGTATGACATGGTTGGTACCGATGGATTCATCAGGTTCTCTAGTTTCATATGACACCAGTATCTTTCACTCTCTTACTGCACGCACAAATTAGACGTTATTTCCTGCGAGGATTGAGTGGCACAGGAAATGACAAATTGCACTTTTTCGCCGCCACGCCACGGCAACGTCCTTCAATAAAAACTCAAGCTTTCGACAGCTTTTCATCACAAAGGTCTTTAGATCGTACCAACAACGTTTGAAGTTGATCGGGTTAAATCTGTGGGAGGAGTTTGTTAAAGCACAGCGCCTTGAAATGGTCAAAAAAAGACCTCAAATTCTAAATGGCGGACTTCCTGTTGGGTTTACGGTATACCTCCAAGATGCTTCTTTTTTTACGTCTCAACATGGTACATTCTGTGTACCTACCAAATTTCATACATGTAGGTGAAACTACTCAATAGGAGGCGCTATGGAACCATTGTGACAATGTGGTGTTGATGTTGCTGATGTTCATTTACCTCTCTAATGGGCAGGAAACAGGAGTTCTCACTACCAAACACAAACACCAATAATCAAGTAGAATGTCAGTGACATCCAACAGATTTCTGTCTGTCAGCCTACAGTCATTCCTTCCTGCCCACACCTCCTCATACCATCCCCATGACTGAGAGACGAGAGGGAGGCGCTCAGAACATTCCTCTTGTTGTCCCAAACACGCTGCCTGTTTCATTAAAACTCACAGCTCGTCATCACAGCTCAACCTCGCTGCTGTTCCATTATCAACCCCAAACAGAGTCAAATATTCTGCTTTTCATTAGAGCTGGGACGATCCACCTCTCTCCTGATTCAGTACCATCACCATACCTCGGTGCCGATTCCATATGGATTGTGATTTTTAAGTATTAAGATTCGATATTCTGATTTATTGTTAACTTGTTTACCTCTAGTCCATGAAGGGAACGAGCTGAATCATTCTCTTCTAGGGACTTTTACTTTGGAAAATCTCTAAATGAATCCAGTTAAAATGTTTGATTTCCAGCATGTCTGTAGTCAGAGACGTCCTGAAGTCAAATATATCAGGATCATTGTCAGGACGTATTTATTATCCAGGAACCCAGAAATATAAAAAATAAAGACATTCCCCTCACAGATTAGTGTTTTTAATTTATAATGTTTTATACTTCTGCTGAATATAATCCATCAATCTGATTTCCATAGATGTATTTTGTATATACAGTTCCCTTTGTTAACATCTTATTTTGAAAAGCGGACGTAGTCCCACGTGTCTACTTCCTCTAACTTCTCCAAGGTGGTCTCTAGCTCTCCCGTCAGCTCCGTTCTCTTTATCCATCCATGGTCAGCTCCATCGGGGCCGTTTCAATGCAGAGAACACAAATGTCAGTATCTGGGTGCTCTACAGTTGTAGCGTCGGCCCATTTGACCACGGAGACGAGAGCGACAGCCGGCTCCACCGCCACGTTACCGCCATACCATAACGTTTCCTGCTTACTTTATCGCATTTTTCAGTCATTTCTTCCAGAAATATTTCAGACATTTTTCAGATTTTTATTCAGACATATATCGGCCTTTTTTCTGACATATTTTGGGCCATATTTCGGACATACTTTGTAATTCTTTCTGCCTTTTTTCGAACATATTTCAGATATTTTTTTGAGATATTTCGGCTTTTTACAGGCTTTTTTCAGAATTATTTTCGGACACATTTTGTCCTTTAGAAGTTAGCATGCAGCTTTAGCTCTGCTCTGTGTAGCTCTGCTTTTCCTGTCAATGTGTGAAACCCAAAGTGTTTCCATCCTTTACTGGATGTGTAGTGTTTACCACACTGGATTTAACATGGGAGGGTGCAGGTCGTATCCACGACGACCCTCCAACGCTTTAGACTCTCTGAGGTTTGTTTTGGTTGACGGATACGTAACGGATATGACGTCACGTCACTCAGACTACCACAATAAAAGCGGTAACTTCCTTCTACCTCCACATAGACTCAGATGAAGCAGATATATCCATTCTGACATTAAAGAATCTACTTAGAAATCATAAAAAGAAGAAAAATCACAATACATAGGTGAATGGATTTTTTTCCATGTTTCTGTTGGATCTCTCCTCTGATTGGTCGAATTATGTCTGTTTTGAACATGCAAGGTCATCTACACCCATCAGAGGTCAACGAAGGTCGGACATGAATTAATATGTTACACTCAAAGACACACACACACACACACACACACACACACACACACACACACACACACACACACACATGCTGCTGCAGGGACCGCTGAGTCTAATGGTGGAGGCTGGGCTTCACTGAGAAATGACTGGGAGGGGTTCTCTGTCTGTGTGTGTGTGTGTGTGTGTGTGTGTGTGTGTGTGTGTGGGGGCGATGGATGGTTTAAAGTCATCTTCCCACTTCCTGTGTAACTGCCCCAGTTTGTGCTCCCATCATGGTTGACTGGGGACCGGGTTAAACACTAACTTCCTGGGTTGTGTGTGTGTGTGTGTGTGTGTGTGTGTGTGTGTGTGTACCTGTGCATGTTGCCGTTGGTGGTGAAGGTCTGTCCACAGACGTTACACTTGTAGGGTCTCTCCCCGCTGTGGACCAGCATGTGTCGGTCCAGCGACGAGGCCGAGCTCAGGCACTTCCCACAGATGCTGCAGGAATGGTCCGTCGCTCCGGCGTCGGCGTTGTGCTGCAGACAGGAAGTACATTCCTGTTCTCAACAAGCTAGTATGACATGGTCGGTACCGATGGATTCATCGGGTTTACTGGTTTCATATGATACCAGTATCTTCACTCTGGCTTTAAAACTGAGCCGCTACAACCTCTAAAAAAATGATTGTGTTAGAGAAATTTAAAATAATTTGCGTTAACGCTTAACGTTATTATCATGTGAACTTTGAGCACTGGTACATATAAATGACATTTATAGTGAAATGAAATGTTCATTATGAAGCAGCAACGCTATCGGTGTGAACACCACACGCGTGAGAGACACAGCAGCTCAGCGAGGTCGCCGCCACGCGCTGCTCAGGTGTCCTGCGTGGTCCAGCTGCTACACCAACTACTAGTAAGAGAGTATAACACTTCACATTTACTTAGTAATATAGTGGGAACAAAATCACATTTTATGCCTGAAATGTCAAAAATGTTGGGCACCCTGGACTTCTTACCCCCAAAAGGCACAACTAGACCACACTGTCAACCATCACACCCAATTTGAAGTTCCTAAGTTAATAGTTTTCAAACATTTTTCGGACTTTTTTTTCAGACATTTTTTCAGACATTTAGATTTTGACTTTTTTCTGATTTTTTTTGGACAATTTTCTAATTTACGAAACAACTAATGGGCACCCACCCTAGTAGTTCAGGGAGTACTAACCTGTCTGATGTGCATTGTGAGCGAGTGTTGTGTTTGACAGTCCTTGTCACACAGCGGACAGATAAAAGCTGAGCTGTCGTCTTTGGTGTCCTGAAAGAAAATAATACACACACAGTTACACTTAAACATCATATATCATTTATATATATATATATATATATATATACAAACACATATTTATATAGTGTACACATGTTAATGAGCCTCGCTGTGTCACTGGGTGTGGATTAATCCGCCGTTGGAAATAGTCCCAAACAAATGAACTACTTGTAAACTAGATATTTACATCGTCAGTAGGAACCAATGAGCCGAGACACACAGACAGGAAGTCAGACGGAGTTGAGGGACGGACTAACGTGTTGTTGGTTTGGGTCATTTTGTTGACAATAAGCAGCCTGAGAGACTCATTAGCACACACACACACACAACACACACACACACACCACACACACACAAACACACAAACACACACACACACAAACACACACACACACACACACACACACACACACACACACACACCACACACACACACACACACACACACACACACACACACACACACACACACACACACACACACACACACACACACACACACACACACAGAGGGAAGCAGCACTTCCTCTTTTCCTGTTTCAGCCACAGGAAGTGATGATGCGGCATGGAATGCAGCAGTGCATGATGGGAGATGAGAGAGGAGAGATGTACCACAATGATGAGGCAAGAATGAGGAGAGGAGAGGAGACAAGGAAAGAAACAAGGAGAGGAAGACAAGGAGAGGAGACGTGTAGAGGAGATGAGGAGAGGAGACAAGGAAAGAAACAAGGAGAGGAGATGAGTGGAGAGGAAACAAGGTGAGTAGACAAGGAAAGAAGACAAGGAGAGGAGAAAAAAGGAAAGGAAAGGAGAGGAGAGAATTAGAGACAAGGAAAGAAACAAGGAGAGAAGACAAGGAGAGGAGACAAAGAGGATATGAGGAGAGGAGACAAGGACAAGAAACAAGGAGAGGAGATGAAAGGAGAGGAATCAAGGAGAGGAATCTAGGAGAGTGATGCGTCTCGTGTGTTTGGAATCACCAGAAGAAGAAGAAGAAGAGGATGATGAGTGTGAGACTGAACAGACGATTAGGTGTGTGTGTGTGCGTGCGCGTGCGTGCGTACCTGGGTGCGTCGTGCGTTGCGGCTGGGCGGGGCTCTCATGGCCGCCGTGAGCGACTTGGTAGGGGAGGGGCTTCGGGCAGAGAAGAAGAAAGTGTCAGGCATCGGCGTGGCAACATCAGTTTACACATCGCCGTTACTTCATTCATAAAAACACAAACGCCGGTATGTAGTCACCTCGGGGAGTGCCCGGCGGACGAGTTGGCTGAGGTGACTCCACTCGCTCCTTCGCCATCTCCTCCGCCGTTGATGGTCCCTGCTGCTGACATCACCGCTGACATCATGGCGTTGATGGAGGACAGGTCTCCTCCTCCTTCAGCTCCCATGATTCCTCCTCCTCGATCGCCGTTCTGTAGCTTTTCTCCTCCGCTCGCTGCCTCCTCCATCACTCCGTTGATCGCTACATCGTCAAATTTGAGGTTGTAAATAAACTCTTGGGCTAAAATTAGTCAAACTTTGAATGAGGTTTGGTGCGTACGGTACCTTTGAGGTTATTGTGCGTTTTCTCCTCCGTTAGATCCGACTCCTCCTCGTTTATCTCTTCTCGTT
>NC_051289.1:956195-1018695 GCF_015220745.1 Sebastes umbrosus | reverse complement strand
TAGATTAGATCCTGATGGGCAGAGTTGGCACCTTAGCAGCCTCTGATATCAGCGTGTGAATGTGTGAATACTGACATGTAGAGTAAAGAGCTTTGAGTGGTCGGAAGACTAGAAAAGCGCGGTATAAATGCAAGTCCATTTACCATCCATAACTGAGTAGCATCGCTTGTGATGCTAGCAGCTTTTACAGCTAATAAACTAGCATTGTGTGTCACTGGTAGCGTCACAAGAACGTTTTTGGTGAGCTAAATGGGATTTGCTCTGCTAGCTAGTTGGTATTTTTTAGCCCAGCATTGTTGGATAGAGTGTAGACGCTATCTTTAGAGGCTAACTACCATTCTAGTTAAGTCGGGGTGTATTACTCCAAACCATTCGGTACAGGATGTTTGGTTCAGTATGAAAATGTTTTCAGTTTCTCTGTTAATCAAATAATTACTGTCAAATTAGTGCGTCATTAACACGCTAAACTAGGCCTAAATATAAACCCTTTATGTGATGACGTCATGATGAGGTCATGATGAGGTCACGGTGTTAGCTGGAGGCTAAACAAAGGAAAGACACATCTAAAATCTTGCTGTGTTGTTGTCTGAATCCAGATCTCACAGACATTAGAGATGACTAACTGATCGGAGGCTCTAGAGCTACAATATCAGAGAAGCGTTTCAGAGACGGAGAGTAAATGATGCTAATTTTTAGCCTTCTGCTAACAGCAGCTAACGTGAGCCGTTAGCTGCTGTTAGCAGAAGGCTAAACTCTTAGCAACCCTTTCTCTCCGTCTCTGAAACGCTTCTCTGATATCGTCTGTCTCTCTTTGTGACTGACTTTACTGAAGGATAGTTAACTATAGACATCCACAGATTTATACGCCCTCAGTTTATCTCTACAGCGCTGCCGTTGGCCTCCAGCCCGCTGGTCGGACGGCTCCACGCTACAGGAAATGAGTCCAACAGAGGACGCCGCCGGGTCACGGTCCCTCTGCCTCACTCCTCGCCGCTAGGAGACGACTTCACCGCGAGGAGAGCAGGCGTTAGCTAGCTAGCTAGCGTTATCCAGCCGTGTCCTCCTCCTGCAGTCGTCTCCAGCGGCGTAGGGGTCTAATCTGCTCCCGTTGGTTCATGTGAACGTTCTCAACTCTTTTCTTCAGCCATTGTTAAAAAACATGCCAACAATACTTGCTAGCCAGCGTCAGCTAGCTACCTCCACTAAAGACTTTATTCGTTAGCTTAACCATGCTAGTCAGGTTAGCCCCTGAATGCCAGTCTTGTTATATCCAAGCCAAAGTTCAAACGTTTGATAAACTAAATGTCATCTTATGCAAAGTGTTCCTCCCCCAGCTCTGAGCTGAGGAGCGCTAGCAGCCGGTTAGCATCATTTACAGCCCCGCAGGGCAGAGAGCCAGAGGCAAACTGACAGAAGTGACACCTGCTGTAGAAAACAAACATCCCCACAGCACTCATCCTCAACTCGCTTTCTGCTTTTAACTCTTCCTCTTTTTTTTCTTCTAACCTTCTCCATTTATATTTATATTTATATCACTCTCTTTTAGCGAGGTGGGATATTTGTATGTCCGGGGTGTCAGCTAACAGTCTGTGTTTAGCAGACACGAGGTGAGGGATGGAGGGATGTATGGGGGAGATAGACAGAGGACGGGGGGGGTAGAGGATCCAGTGACCATATGTTGGCTATTTATT
Source organism: Sebastes umbrosus (assembly GCF_015220745.1). NCBI lineage: Eukaryota > Metazoa > Chordata > Actinopteri > Perciformes > Sebastidae > Sebastes > Sebastes umbrosus. The sequence continues at coordinate 1,017,004 of NC_051289.1, read as the reverse complement.
ACCTCCTCCTAACCGTCGCTCTCTTCTCATCTCATTCAAAATGGCTTCACATACATGCAGACGATCGGTGCAACGCCCCGAAGGCACGCAGGAACAACCAGATTCCAGTCAACATTTCTTCACACATACATCCAGAGTTCATTAACCTACATCCAACCAGTGCTCAGTGTGCTTCTCATCCTCCAAGCTACAGTCACCAACAGCACATGTAACTAACGTTAGCCTCAATTCATCTCAATATAAACCCTTTTAAAAACATTTGCTAGTCAAGTAAAAGTTGCCTTAAGTTTAGTTTAGGTGACATTTTAAAACTTTATTCAACTTATGGACCGCAAAAATAAAATACTGATGCTATCAAACTTTGACGTAAAACAAGGCCTCGTTAATATAAAGTCACACGTAGGCTAACGGTGTACTAGCGGTGCTAGCATCTGAAGCTAGTTAGCTTTAGTCAGCTTAAAGGTCCCATATCGTGCTCATTTTCAGGTTCATACTTGTATTTTGTGTTTCTACTAGAACATGTTTACATGCTTTAATGTTAAAAAAAACTCTTATTTTCCTCATACTGTCAGCCTGAATATACCTGTGTTTACCCTCTGTCTGAAACGCTCCGTTTTAGCGCATTTTGACGGAATTGCAACAGAATTGCGTTGCTAGGCAACAGCTTGGGTCCATGTGTACTTCCTGTCAGCTGATGACATTCGCATACACTGCAACCAGGAATAAACTGGGACACATTTAGAATGTTTACATTTAAAATTGTGTAAAGGGTCTAAATATTGTATATTTGTGACATCACGAGTGGACAGAAATCCTGACGGCTTGTTTCAAATGCAGAGTTTCTGAATACGGGCTGTGTGTATTTCCCTGTGGATTGAGTGTTTGGATACTTTCACAGTATCTATATAGAACTAAAGCCTGCTTTATAATAATAAAAAAAACATGAAAATCTCACTTTTTTATAATATGGGACCTTTAAGATCAACTTTCCAGCTGCAACAGTTTCATCAACGACAACCTAAAAATCTAATTATGTTTCAGAATAAGTGAAAACTATACAGGTGGTTTAACAACGGCTGTATTCAAAACCAACTACTACATCCTACTGAAGAACGTAGTATTTAGTACACAGTACACACTGCCTTGATTTCTAAATCAGTACCACATCCGGGTACTTTTGGCACACTGTAGATTTAGCTTTTGTTTGCATACTACATACTACTTTTTGGCCAAATCAGTACGTACTACTAATACAGTATGAGGTTGTACTACTAGTATAGTATGAGGTTGTACTACTAGTATAGTATGAGGTTTCAAATGTGTTAAAATCCGACTGATTTCAGGTATTTCAGCTGATCATCAAACTAACTGGGAGACTGAAGAAGAAACCGAAAGAATCTTTATCTCAGTCTGTTTCTGTTTCTAAGTCTCGACCACAACAGGAAGCTCACACTCACGGGAGTCACAAGAGAGTGCTTTGCTGCTTCCCCATGTGCGAGAGGCGTTCAGAGCGAGAGAGATTGATGGGCATTGACCCCCCCCCCACACACCTAACACTCAGCTGCCATTACCCATCCTCCACTGCTCCTGACGTCCCTCCTCGTCCCTCGCAGCAGTACTTTGCCCTAACTTGTTAACATGAAACTAAACGCAGGATATCCCGAGGCTTCTTTCTTTCTCACCGCATGGCCGAAAGTACGAGGACACCTGATCATTACCGCCATGTGTGATTGGTCGACTACGCAGGGATTTGCTCCCATTCAGCCTCAATACACACAACAGTCAACGCTGACATGTTAATAACATTAATGTACATGTACCAGTGTCACCTCGACTGCTTATTTGAAATAGTGTTCCCAAATTGAGCAGAATTAAACACAAATATTGTGGAGTGATTTAAATTAGAATCATCTTAAAGGGACTGTTTGTAACTTTTTAAGCGTATAAATGTACCGGGCCGGGAAATATGCGCGCTCGCGTGTGGCCGGAGTCTCTGCTCCTCAGCCTGCTTGCCTTCACTCACACACCGCGCGTGTTCTCGCTGTCTCGCTCCATCTCTAGACGTGAACGCGCGCTCACTCCACACTGCAGAAGAGTTAGTTTAGCTCTGAGAATATCTAGTGAATGTTCAGTGGACGTTTGTGCAGAAATAACTGCTGCAGCTCCTCCAGACCAACAGAGGTTTCCCGTGTCTTGTGAAGTGACGGGGCTCCGCAGAGAGAAACGTTATCATCGGGCTGAAGCATGAAGAGAAACGTTATCGTCTCCGAGCACGCCCGCCGGGAGACACCGGCACCCGGTCGGAGACGGTAACGTTTCTCTTCATGCTTCAGCCAGCAGGAAAAGCCAACACTAGGATCAGCATTGATTCATGGAGAGACCTTCGTCTGGTCAGCTAACATTACTGCCAAGCAGCTGAAATATCGAGTGATATGGTGCTTTTAGCTGACGTGTGTCTCCTCACTGTGTTGAGCGATGCTCGTTCATGTCTATGTAGAGCGAGCACAAGCGCGAGCCCAACGCTGACTTTCGTTGACTTAACGGCCACAGCTGACGCTGTTAACAAGCATTTCTGAGAGTTACAAATAGTCCCTTTAAATTAACTATGGTATTAACAAAGGAGTTTGGTGTACGAAGAAAATGAATTGAAAGAAATATTACTGTATGTAGAACTAACTCCTAATTTCCAAGAAGTCACGGTGACGTCTTGTTTTATCTGAACAACAGTCAAGAACTCAAAGATTTATAGTTTATTAAAGATAAAAAAATATTTAACTTGTTTTAACTTGTCTAATTTGAATGTGGGGATTTGTTTGGGGACATTTGTCCTTTAAAGTTTGAACATCTTTGCTGATTATTTTTCTATTAAATCAATAAATCCACTAATGGACCTCATGAGAACAAAGAACAAAGCTCTTCTTCATCTTTTGCAATATTTTGAACTAAAAACTTAATTTAACTTTTGTTGGATGTGTGCAACCCCCGACTCTTCCTCTGCTCGTCCTCCCTCCACCCTGGTTACAGATTGACTGGTGCGTGTGTGTGTGTGTGTGTGTGTTTGAGGTGTAAACGACACACACACACACACACACACACACACGTTGGAGTTTAGACCCGACGTGATAAAGTGTTGAGATAGCATCGACGGTGTGTCAGCTCTACTGTACAACATACCAGAGAGGTGGGGGGGTTGGGGGGGGCTGGCGTCTCAGCCAATCACTGAGCAGTTTGACTGTGGAAAATGTCTGCCGGCTCTCAGCCAATCAGGACGCAGATTCCTCCACTCGCTCTGTCTCCCTCACATGAACAAACATACACACACACTCGTCCCGTCAGAGCGGACCGTTTCATCTCCTGTCAATTCATTTCCCTCAGACACCAAACCTTTAATAAAAAACAGCACATTTTACTGACTAAATATTTTAGGATTTATTTCTTATTTTACAGCTAAAAACTGAATTAAATTCCCCTCGAAAGAAGATTTTTATTTTTTATAAATATTTTGTCATTTGTTAATACAATAGTTAATTTAAGATTCTGGTGGTGCAAATAAGCAGTCAAGGTGACACTGGTACATGTACATTAATGTTATTAACATGTCAGCGTTGACTATTGTGTTTTGATTCATATAAATAAATGAACAAATATTTTTACTTAAACGTCTAATCTGATGTATAAAGAAGATATGACTTATTTCCTCTTTTTTGCAGTAATTTGTTTGCAAAATCAAAGTGAAATCAACTTAATTTCACTTTAAGGACACGACAAAAGCTTTATAAACACCTGGAACTAATGGACAAACAATAACTGTTCAAACCTGCAGAAACTTATTTTAAAATTCTCTTGGAAATAACGAAGTTTCCTGCTGACTTTGGGGGGAAAACATCTGTAATATTTTCATTTAAATAAACATCATTAAGCTTCAATGAGCAGCTGCAACAAGCTGATACAGAACTTATGTGCAATTCAAGCATTAAAAGATATTTAAGGGGAACTTTAAGGGGAATATTGAGGTGCAAGAGCTGATTAAAACCAGAAGAATGAGGGAAAAACAAACTGCAGAAAACAGACAGGACATCTCAATAAAAAGTCATCTCACAGCACATAACACCAAATATGTCCAAACATATTCATTCAGATGAGCTGACGTCACGCCAAACGCCATGACTAAAACACAAGATTTACAACCAGATCTGGTGACCGTTCAATAAAACTCCAACATTAAAAGATGGTGTGAATGTACAAATTCAGATCTCCTCAACGGCCACAATCAGTCCTACTGTTCAGCCCCGCAGCTACACATGCAAACTGCATTAAAATTAATGCAATAAAACAACCTGTGAATGAACACTAAGCTGCTGCAAACACTCAGGATCAAGACTAAATGAGCCAACAGAAGCAGTAAGCAGCTAAATACAAGAAGTAGACGGGAGGCACACGAACAGACAGAAAGCAAATGAACGAGGTGTCTGCAGTCACAGTGTTTAAATCAGCTGATCAAAGTGATCACATGACAAGGAGGCAGCGAGGAAGCGGCAGGCGATGCAGCAGCAACAACACGCATTTTAGACACCTAAAGAAATCAGTGTGCGCTGTATTTAGAATATTTTCACCGCTTTACCTCTCCATCAGACAGACCTTTCTGGCAGGCAACTGAGGCCGTTATCTATGCTCTCTTCAAAGCCACCAGACTCCATTGACAAAAACAGTAATTTTACCTCTCAGAACACAGGAGTTGCTGGACTACCGCTGCATTGATGGTAACATTTTAAAAAATTACTGTTTTAGTCAAAGGAGTCTGGTGGCTTTCAAAACACCCAAACTATCCCTTTAAGGATTGCCACTTTAAGTATTTAGTTCATGTACTAACTTTCAGCTAAACGCATCTTAGACACCTAAAAAAATCTATATCCGTTTAAGTGTACGCTATATTTACAGTATTTTCACCACTTTACCTCGCCGTCAGACAGCCCTCTCTGGCAGGGAACTGACGCTGTTATCTATTCAACCTGACTGCATTGAAAAAAACTGTATTTTTACCTGCGAGGTAAAATTACTGTTTTTTTCAATGGAGTCTGGTGGCTCTGAAGAGAGCATAGAGAACGGCTTCAGTTCCCCGTCAGAAAGCGCTGAAAATATTCTAAATATAGCGAACACTGATTTCTTTAGGTGTCTAAAATCTGTTTTACTGCCGCTCCCGTCCAAAGCAGTACATTGCTTTGCCCACGAGGTACTCTAAACTCCATCTACTGTCGTTATACACCGACTATGGAGAAGTACCTCACACAACCACACTGAGAAACACCTGAACTATCCTTTTCATTTGTAAAGTAACTAAAGGTCAGATAAATGGAGTAAAAGTTGAAAGTAGCATGAGGAAAAACAAACAAAAGGTAAAGTACCTCAACTTGAATACAGTACTTGAGTAAATGTACTTAGTTACAATCCACCACTGGCGGATAGAGGTCGGAGGCTCAAGAATGAAATGGGGTTCATGATGGAGGGATGACGGCCATGCTGCTGAACGATGGAGAAGAATGAGGAGGGAAACGAAAGAGGGGATGGCGTGTCGCGATGTATCGGGAAGCGAGGGATGAGAGAGGAGAAGGACAGATGGATGTGAAGCAGCTCGGCAGGCAGAGCGATGGTGAGGTGTGTTTGTTGTGTTCGACAGCGGCAGGATGGATGGATGAAAGGAGGGAGGAGCATATTTACCCGTCCTTTTTCGTAAAGCAACGCTCGCTCGCTCGTGTCGATGCGGGAGGGGGGCGGGGTTTGTTGTTGTTGTTGTTGTTGTTGTTGTTGTGTGTGTGTCTGCGACCACTGCTCACACTGCAGGAGGGGAGAGCACAGAGAGACAGTCAGTAACACACACACACAACAAAACACACACAATGAACACACACACACACACAGTATACTGTACGATGCGAAGGCGAGCGCACACACACACACACACACATATTACTACACGCTTACAATCTGCAGTGATGGAACAAGTACTAGTGTAGTACTTCACCTTCTACAGCGATACTTGGCCGTGCATTGTACCCAGATTACTTTCAAGACACCAAACACTAAAGGGTTAATGTACACAACAATGACCCGCTAGCTGAACATTATCCCGCTTATTACACGGCTACTAACTGAAGAAACCAACAACAATTTGACAGAAGAAAGGACCACCAGAGTCCGACACCAGAACTGCAACCATAGCAACGGCCTGCAATGCATAGCAACGGCCTGCTATGCATAGCAACGGTCTGTTATACATAGCAACAGTCTGCTATACAGAGCAACGGTCTGCTATACAGAGCAACGGTCTGCTATACATAGCAACGGTCTGCTATACAGAGCAACGGTCTGCTATACAGAGCAACGGTCTGCTATGCATAGCAACGGTCTGCTATGCATAGCAACTGTCTGCTATACAGAGCAACGGTCTGCTGTGCATAGCAACAGTCTGCTATGCACAGCAACGATCTGCTATACAGAGCAACGGTCTGCTGTGCATAGCAACGGTCTGCTATGCACAGCAACGATCTGCTATACAGAGCAACGGTCTGCTATACATAGCAACGGCCTGCTATACATAGCAACGGCCTGCTATACATAGCAACGGCCTGCTATACAGAGCAACGGTCTGCTATACAGAGCAACATTTTAATGGAGCAACAAACTGGTCAAAACTTAAACAGAAATGATCATTTCAGTCTATAATGTGTATACTATATAAACATAGATGGGCTCCATTGTGACTGATATCTGATCCGGTATCGGTGCATCCCCACTATAATTCAGAGTTTTTTTTGATGGGGGAAATAACGTGGATGTCTTCATAAACTAGTGTGTCTTGTGTAGTAACATGTAGTTAAAAACAGACCCTAGCATACAGTATGTACTAAAAGACATAATACATATAAAGTGTGTTGCTCTGGTAAAGGTCTGTGAGGTACCTGCTGTTAAAACAACAACTAAAGAAGAAAGGTGATGCTCAGTGTAAACAGCAGCTTAGCTGAGCTAAAGACGGCGTGGAGCGCCTGATGTAGACGGGATGAACGCCACCCAGGAGGAGGAGGAGAGATGATGATAATCTGCTGCTGTCAGACAGAACAAACTGAGGTAAGAGGAGGGATGGAGAAAGAAAAGAAATGATTACAGATGGATGGATGAGAGGATGCAACAGGCTGCAAAGCTTGTGGATGTAGAGAGGAAGTATTTATGGAAGGATGGATGAGGAGGGATGATGGGTGGATGAGGAGGGAGGAGAGAGAGGGGGAAGGAGGCAGGGAGAGAGATTAAGAGCTTAGAGGGTTGGTAAGACTAATTAGGAGGCAACTGAGGATGGACGGAGAGGAGAGGAGAGAGATGAAGAGGTGATGTCTGCAGCCACATTTTACATCTTTAATCACGTGCTACCAGCCAGGATGATTTAAACTCCCATGTAGCTGGCGCGTTCGACGTTAACGGCTGGAGGATGTTGGAGACAGAGGAGGTGTAAGCTGATACACAGGGAGGTGCCACAGCTCCCACCTAACCCGAGGTTTATCACCATGTTCTCCCCTCCACCACACAAAGCTCCCGCTAAGCCAGCAGCTAATGAGCTAGCCGCGCTAACTCACTTTAGCCGTGTTCTGCTAACAGACGCCTGCTGCTGCTGCATTGTTTCTAGCTTTGCGGCGCTAAACGGCTCCAGATGCAGATTAAAGCTGATAGAAAGAGCTGCTAATGTCCTGACAGGGTTCACGTCAACACACACAGGAGACACCACAGACACAGGAGCTCAGCCTTTAAGCAACATTTTCACAACTAACATGTTTTAAATCTGCTTTTTAGCATCAAAACACACCATGTCACTGCCTCGATGTGAAGGCAGAGGAGTGATTTATGTTGAAATATCAACCACAAACAGTAGAGAAGTTGCACCAAAGTGAATATAGAATGCAATCGTATTATTATTGGATGTTTTTTCTGGACAAACTCTGCTCAAAAATAACTTTTTCTACATAATGGGAGACACTACAGGTAAACAGTGTAAAAAACAAACTGACAGATATCAGCATGAAACTTCCCCAGTTGATTACTGATATTTAGACAATTATCTATTGCCATTACAAGTTTTCTGAAATGTTATGTTTAAATAGGCAAATGAAGCATTGTCTTATTAAATTTGTGCTAATTTTCATACATTTTCAGAACAGAAATGTGAACATTGGATATAAAGTAATAACTTTTAGGAAGTTACTTTCAACTAAAGACGGACAAGCCTTTTGATGATCATCACCTTGTTCATTTGGACCCTCCAGATGATGGGCTGGACGCCTTGTGTCTACATTAACTGAAACACCAAAGTTTAATAAGTAAGTTATGACTTGTTTATGAGACAGAGCAGATTAACGTGATCATTTCCATTTTTAGGACAAAAACTCTTCTAATCTGAAAATGTCAAAATGTGAAAGCTGCACGCTCCAAAGCATCAAATAATCAAAGAGTTACCATTAAAGCTTATTGATTGGATAATAAAGACTTCAGTACTTGTGCAGCCTCCAACTTCTTCCAAACGTCCTGCTGGGTTTATGAAACATTAAGCAGCCGTGGTGTCGGTGTGTGCTGGTTAGTGTCTGTTACACTGTAACTGGGCTGACTGGGAACCAACAGGAGGAATGACGATGCAGAAAAATAAACCGGAGAGCAGTTTGTGTGTTTGTGGATGAAAAGATGCTTCCAACTGTGAGAGCAGGCCAGCAGCACATCAGAGGGCCTGTAAGACACACTGAGGGTAAAAATAACCCGCCGAGCAGGATGAGGAATGTGTGTGTGTGTGTGTGTGTGTGTGTGTGTGTGGTGAAGAATGCTGCCCTGCTTTTGGTTGACAGGCATGAACAAGTGTAGAGAGCCTGGAGGAGAGGAGATAAGAGAGAGGAGGAGAGGAAATACAACAAATAAAAGAGTTCAGAAGGAGAAAGGAGGACGCATTTCAGAGGAGAGAAGAACATCATTTAGAGAAGATGACAAGAGATTTTAGGGTGAGAAAAAAGTGAGGAATTTATGATGAAAAGGAGAGTTTATGTCTGGACCGTATGGTACATTTATGGCTAAATTGTTCCACTAATAGTCAGTGGTCATGTCTATAATGTTAAATCCAGTGGCAAGAAGTGAAAGTCAATTGTTCGTTCCATTGCAACATCAACGTCCAGCAGCAGAACTACGCTTCCGCCATTTTGGACTGAAAGCGACTACCGGACGCCAGTAAAACGTCCGCCTACAAAGTGCCATACAAAAGTAAAACTAAATTACTTATATTCTATTGTCATATTTTACCAAAATGACCCGTGTTGAACAATAAAAAATTATAAACATAATAAGCGTTTTCAGTCCAAAATGGCGGCAGCTCTTTGCTTCTTTACTTTTTCAGTCAGCTGCATGTTTACGTGGCGTAATTATGAACGTAAATCAATAAGGTGGCTAGTTATGAACGTAAATCAATAAGGTGGCTAGTTATGAACGTAAATCAATAAGGTGGCTAGTTATGAACGTAAATCAATAAAGTGGCTAGTTATGAACGTAAATCAATAAGGTGGCTAGTTATGAATCAATAGGGTGGCTAGTTATGAATGTAAATCAATAAGGTGGTTAGATATGAATGTAAATCAATAAGGTGGCTAGTTATGAACGTAAATCAATACGGTGGTTAGATATGAACGTAAATCAATAAGGTGGCTAGTTATGAACGTAAATCAATAAGGTGGCTAGTTATGAACGTAAATCAATACAGTGGTTAGATATGAATGTAAATCAATAAGGTGGCTAGTTATGAACGTAAATCAATAAAGTGGCTAGTTATGAACGTAAATCAATAAGGTGGCTAGTTATGAACGTAAATCAATAAGGTGGCTAGTTATGAACGTAAATCAATACAGTGGTTAGATATGAATGTAAATCAATAAGGTGGCTAGTTATGAACGTAAATCAATAAAGTGGCTAGTTATGAACGTAAATCAATAAGGTGGCTAGTTATGAATCAATAGGGTGGCTAGTTATGAATGTAAATCAATAAGGTGGTTAGATATGAATGTAAATCAATAAGGTGGCTAGTTATGAACGTAAATCAATACGGTGGTTAGATATGAATGTAAATCAATAAGGTGGCTAGTTATGAACGTAAATCAATACGGTGGTTAGATATGAACGTAAATCAATAAGGTGGCTAGTTATGATGTCCCTAAGTTTTGCCACAAAATGCCACAGAGGTTTCCAGGAAGTTGATGTTATTCCTGAGCTGTAGTTCGGTTTGAAACTTTTAGTTTTGAAAGTTAAATTGCACAACTTAAAGCCAACGATTATGTACTATTGTTATTTTAATTATTTTTATTTATTCCCTAGTTTTAGGTGGTATGTATATCTTTTTTTAAATTAATTACTTGTTATCCGTAAAATTCTAATGCTATTGTGGATTTACATTATCATTTTAATAAAGTCTCCCTCTGGGCTTCCATACACACCTATAGACTGTTTTTACAGGAAACAGGGCGTAGCATGGAGGAGTTACACAACCCACACTGACACAGCATGGCATGACACGGCCGAGCGAGGTTCAAGAGAATGGAGGATAAAGAGAGAGAGAGAGAGAGAGAGAATGGAGGATGGAGGATAGAAATAGAAATGAGAAAGAGAGAGAGAGAGAGAGAGAGAGAGATGAGAGAGAGAGAGAGAGAGAGAGAGAGTTCACTGACTAACAAAAAAGGAAGTGTGAGAGAAGAAGAAGAAGGAAAACATAAAGAAAGAAATGAACAAGAGAATCCTGTCAGACCAGACGAGCCACTTCTTCTTCTCCTTCGCTGCTGATGATCTTACACACGCTCACTAAACCCTGCCCTGATTGGCCGGCTTCCCGCCACCCTCCATGTAACCTGGCAGCTGATTGGCTGTCGAGGGCTGCTGGCAAAGTGCCCGACGACGTCTGCCTCAAGGATATCGCCGCCGCCCCCCTTTCCTCACCCTCCTCTCTTTCTCTCGCTCTCTGCTTTTATTGCTCGTGAGCATCCTTATCAACTGTTTCACACACTCAGATGAGTCACTACATGCAGTTATTGGTTAACTCTTAGTTCAAGTCTGATCATGTGTTGAGTGACATCGAAGAAAAAGTTTCTCACATCTTCTTGGTATCAACTGAAAACGTGCGATCCTGCACGAGGAGTCTCCTTTAAGACTCTAAACGTCATGCATGACTCTGTGATGGTTAGAGATGCATTATAACACCCGAACCAGACCCACGATGGCCTTAAAGCATCCTTATGATGCCCTGTAGTGTGTCCTTATGACACACAACAACCTGAAATTCAAGTGGAGATCACACTTTGGGAAGTGAAACATCATGAATTTATCCAGGTTGTGCTTTGACATGATTTTAACCCTTTCAACTCTGCAAACAGAAATATTCCCCCAAAGCCTACATCGGTATTTTTGCTTATTGTGATGTCATTCTTGGAATATCTTCGAATGCTTCACATCCCTGAAATCTGCACGAGCTAAGCTACAAGGTTATGCAAGTTAATAAACCATAATAATTAATAAAAGTATTGAAATTGAAATCGATTAATCACAACTTATTTGATCTGTTCTAAATGAACCTTAAAGGGAGATTAGTCCACTATTTAATCCTCTTATCAACATGGGAGTGGACTAATATGCTGCTTTATGTAAATGTATGTATATATTTATTATTGGAAATCAATTAATAACACAAAACAATGATAGATATTGATCCAGAAACCCTCACAGGTACTGCATTTAGCATCAAACAATATGCTCAAATCACAACATGACAAACAGCATGGCGGAATTAGCAAACTAAGCTAGCTAGCTAACGCCTTCTCTCCTTCCCGGTGAGGTAGTCTCCTGGGCGGTGAGGGGCGAGCGGCGATGTCTGCGATATGTGGATTCTGGCAGCCAACAACACAGCAAGATGACATTTTAGATGTGTAGCTTTAGCCCACTGCTAGCGTTGGCCTCATCATGACGTTGACACTTAAAGGGTGTATCAAGCTGGCGAAGTGACTTTAAAGTCATTATTTGTGATGCTGAGGAGTGTGTGCCCGTCATGACGCAGCACTACTACTTCCTCATATTGACCGTGGGAAACACGAGGAATGAAAAGGCTGCAGAAAGTCACATCAGCTGACTTCATATGAGCAGCGTGTGTTCCTCCTTTCTATGAGGCCATTACTCTCTCCATCCTCCTCCTCCTCCAGCTTTCTTCTGTAATTACAGACACAGTGATGTTGGGGGGGGCAATAAGTCAGAGCGGGGGGTCGCTGTCAACGTGCTGAGCAGCTGTCTCACACACGCACACACCAACACACACACACACTTGAACAGGTGTCGGAGACAAGCCGACGACCTCTGCTCTCTCTCCTCTGTGAGACCTCTATTCATTCAGACCACGCTAACAGATGCTAAGCTAGCCGTGCTACGCTGTGTGTCTCTCTGTGTGTGTGTGTGTGTGTGTGTGTGTGTGTGTGTGTGTGTGTGTATCCGTCCTCTGTTTCTGACTCACTAAAGCTTCATTATTCGTTGTCACCAGATGCTTTAACCTGAACACACACACACACACACAAGATCCTGCCAAAACATTGTGCTGCTTAGTGTGTAGCGCTGAGCAGATGTTCTCACACACACGCACGCACACACACACACACACATATAGTTGTCACAATAGCAAAATTATGACTTTTGATATTCCTCCTCCTCCTCCTCCTCCTCCTCTCAGTTGTCTCTCTGCTCAACAAGTGACACCTTCATCGTCTGCACAGCTCTGATACTCTATAACCACACACAGCTGGCCACGTCCATAACAGAGAGCTCCTCTGCTTCTACTGTTAATCTACTGGAACTCTACTGTAGAGGAAGAACTCGGTCCTTTACTGCAGTAAAAGTACTAATACCACACTGTGAAAGTACTCCACTGCATTCAAAACACTACTGAAGTAAAAGCATGTATGTAAGTATTATCAGCCAAATGTACTTAAAGTAAAAGTATGTAAGTATAATCAGCTAAATGTACTTAAAGTAAAAGTATGTAAGTATAATCAGCTAAATGTACTTAAAGTAGTTAAAGTAAAAGAATGTAATAATCAGCTAAATGTACTCGAAGTGAAAGTATGTAAGTGTTATCAGCTTCCTTCCTTCCTTCCTTAGTTTCATCCTTTTGTTTTCCTTTCTTTCCATCTTCCTTCCTTCTCTCTTTCTCTCCATCCTTTCTAAAACTCCCTAGAAGGGTATGATTCAACTTTTTCCCCCATGGACTAGTGTTAAAAAACACAAAATAAAAGCAATAAATCATAATTGCAATAGTTAAAAATCACAATACATATCGAAGCGCCACCCAAATATTGTGATAGTATCTAATGGGGAGATGGTGAATCGTCCCGGCTCTGGTGTATCGCTATCGGAAGGAACTGTAGAGACAGCAGAGAACGATGCTGGAGATAATTGAACAGTGAGTGAAAAACAACCTCCTCCTGCTGGATTACGACAACAATAGAAGCTGGGTGTGACTCCTCCTTCTCCTCCTCCTCTCTCCATCGCTCTCTGTATGCAAAGTAAACCCTCACAGCTCTTTCATCACCTGAAATACAGGACGACTCTGCAAAGCTCAAACCGGCTCTGGCGTGTATGAGCACGCTGCCTCAAGGCAACACACACACACTAACACACACTAACACACCAAACTTTACTGCCAAAAAAAGTGTGTAGCGACTTTAATCAATGATGACAATATAAACACACATTAACAGATTGTTTTTTGTGTCAATAATAACAGAGAATCTGTTATTCACACACAAGCTGGACTCCACATCTTTAAATGACCTGATCCATTAACCGCACATTATTTTATCTGTTCTAAATGAACCTTAAAGGAGATTTGTCAAGTGCTTAATACTTTTATCAACATGGGAGTGGACAAATATGCTGGCTTTATGGCAAATGTATGTATATATTTATTATTGGAAATCAATTAACATAAAACAATGACAGATATTGTCCAGAAACCCTCACAGGTACTGCATTTAGCATAAACAATATGCTCCAATCATAACATGGCAAACTGCAGCCCAACAGGCAACAACAGCTGTCAGTGTGTCAGTGTGCTGACTTGACTATGACTTGCCCAAACTGCATGTGATGATCATAAAGTGGGCATGTCGTAAAGGGGAGACTCGTGGGTTACCCATAGAACCCATTTACATTCACTGATCTGGAGGTCAGAGGTCAAGGGACCCCTTTGGACCTGGCCATGACAGTTTTTCCTGGCAAAAAGTTAGCGTGATCCTGGAGAGGAGTGACGGCACATGTTGAGAGAAACTAGGATTCTCTTCAGTTATTGTTAAAGAAACAAGCTAAAATTAGTTGCTAGCCAGCGTTAGCTAACGTGTTCAGAGAGTTATTCTGCCTCCACTAAACACGTCACCATGGTTACCAACAGAGAAGGTGTCTATTATAATAATAATAATAATAATAACAATAAAATAATAATAATAATAAACAGTTTCACTGGTCGTTTCCTTCATTTGTGTCTTTTTATTGGGATTTGTTTGACAATAATAAAAATGTAGAAGAGAGATGTGCGACACAGAAACTCGCCTGATTCATACAATAATGGCGTCTTTGTGTGTCCAGAAGAATACATACTTTCATCGTGGACAACACACACACCACACACAAACACACACACACAATCACAACACACACAGACACAACACACACACACACACACACACCACAGTCAGTTGTAATTAGATGATGCGGTTCAGCTGAGGGCTTCACCAAAGATGCTCCCTCTCTCCACTCTTCCTCTCTTTCCTCCTCCAACGTCTCATCATCTTTCGTTTTTGTTAAATCTTTACACCTCCTTTATCCCTCCTTCTTACATCGTCCTCCTCCTCCTCTTCCTTTCATCGTTCTCTCCGTGCTTCCTTTCCTTGTTTCCTCCCCGTCCCTCCTCGCCATCACTCCTTTCCTCTCTCTGACACAGGCTAAGTACAAGGCCACACATTCGGCCAATCACAGCTTCGCTGCCAGCGACCCTCACCACTCACATCGGACAGCTGTGTGTGTGTGTGTGTGTGTGTGTGTCGTGTGTGTGTGTGTGTGTGTTGTGTGCGTTAGCAATTTTAACAGCTGTTGCCGTGGAGACCAACTTTTTCCAGTTAAACCAGTTTAACTCGACATCCAAACTTCATTGTTCCTCTGCTCTTCAACCAGTCTCCTTTCCTCCCTCACTCCTCACCTTGTCACCTTTCCTCTCTCACTCCTCACCTTATCTCCTTTCCTCCTGCTCTCCTCACCTTGTCTCCTTTTCTCCCTCTTTCTCTCCTTCAAATGTCTCCTTTCATCACTCCCTCCTTTCCTTCCTCCGTCTGTCCTCTTATCTCCTTTACTTCCCCCTCTGTCCCTCCCTTATCTCCTTTCCTCCCTTCCTCCCTACTCTCCATCCATGTCTCCTTTCCTTCCTTCCTCTCTCTCTCCTTCCTCCTTATTTTCCATTCCTCATCTCCTTTCCTTTCTCCATCTCTCCTTCCCTTGTCTCCTTCCCTTCTCCCTACTCTCCTTCCAGTCTCCTTTCCTTATTCCTCCCTCTCTCCTCCTTCCTCATCTCTCCTTTCATTGTCTTCTTTCCTTCCTCCCCTCTCCTTTACCTGTCTCCTTTCCCCCTTTCCTCCCTCTCTCCTTCTCTTGTCTCCTTCCCTTCCTCCTCCCTACTCTCTGTCCCTCATCTCCTTTCCCATCATCCATCTCTCCTTCCCATCTCTGCTTCCTTCTCTCCTTTCCTTCCTTACTCCCTATCCTCTTCCTTCCTCCCTGTCCCTTGTTTCCTTTCTCTCCTCCATCTCTCCTTCCCTTGTCTCCTTTCCTTTCTTCATCTCTCTTTACTGTCTCCTTTCCTCCCTTGTCTCCATTCCTTCCCCTCCTCCTTTCCTTCCTTGTCTCCTCTCATGATGCTCTGACTAAATGGTGTTGGCTGAGTTTCTTTAGGAAAACTTTAGTCTCACGCACACACGCACACGCACACACACACGCACACACACACACACACACACACACACACACACACACACACAGCAGTGCTTATCGCTGCCACAGAGATGCTGAAACAACACCGCCGTATCCTTCACTTCCTGTCTGGAGAGGAAGCGGAATTGGCGGGGGCGCTCTGCAGGGACTGAGCCCCCCCCCGATGAGGACTTTAGTTTCACAAGAAAAGCTAAGAAGCAGCTTTTATTTTGAAATGTCAAAGGAATAAACAGCTCAGCCGTCTTAAAAGGGACAATACATATTTTTACCACCAAACTACAGATGTACACTACATTACCCAGAATACCCTGCTTTAGGGTGACTGTCTGTCTGAAGTGTGTTTCAGGTCTGATCTGTACTTGAATGGACGATCCATGTTAGAGTTACAGAGTCCAGCTGAGGAGGAACAGGAGGAGGAGGACGAGGAGGAGGAGGAACAGGGGGAGGACGAGGAGGAGGACGAGGAGGAGAGGAGGAGGAACAGGAAGAGGACGAGGAGGAGGAGGAGGAGAGGAGGAGGACGAGGAGGAGGACGAGGAGGAGGACGAGGAGGAGGACGAGGAGGACTAAATGTTGGGACTTGCAGCTAGATTGAAGAAGAGGAGGAGTAAAACTAAACTGAGATTTGGTGAAGAGAGACGAGAAAAGATGAGAGGAAAACAAGGAGGAGGAGGAGGAGGAAAATAAGAAAGAAAAACAGGAGTTAACTTGACTCCTTGGGAGACAAGATGAAAAATCTACTGGGACGGAGGAGGAGGAGGAGGAAGAGGAAGAGAAGGAGGAAGAGGAGGAAGAGGAGGAAGAGGAGGAACAAAGGGGAGATATGGTGAAGAAAAATTAAGATGCAGATTGATGTGAAACAGACGAACGACAGAAGAACTGACTCCATCCTGTTTGTTTGTTTGTGTGTTTGTGTGTGTGTGTGTGTGTGTGTGTGTGTGTGTGTGTGTGCAGGGTGTGGTGCTGAGGAGGACCAGGTTTCAGTTGAGTGAAAAGACTCAGAGCCTTTGTGTCTCTGCCTCCGGGCAACACACACACACATAACCCCCCCCCAGCCACACGCACACACACACCACCTTGTGTGTATGCATAGGCGTGTGTGTGTGTGTGTCTGTGTGTGTGTGTGTCACACAGAGCTCTGTCCCATGAGGAGGGTTTATTGTATTTTTGACTAAAAGTTGAATGGAGTTTGGTGGGCACACCTACTACTGCCTCCCCCCTCCCCCCCACCCCACAATACATACACCTGAGACACCACAAACACACACACACCACACACACAGACACCTACTACTGACCCCCCCCCCCACAATACACACCTGAGACCACACCCACCACCACACCTACTACTGACACCCCCCCAATACACACACCTGAGACCACACACACCACACACACGCACACACTACGACAGTTACATTTTCAAATAAATCCTTTTAGAGCTGCAACGAAAACATTAATAAATCAATTCATCAATCGACAGAACATTAATCAGCAAATATTTTGATAATCAAATAATTAATTTTTAAAACATAATTGTCTCAACAGTAAACTGAATATAACAAAGATATTATCAATTAATCAGAAAATAATTTGCAGATTAAATAATAATAATAAAATTAATAATAATAATAATATTAATTATTTCATTATTATTATTATTATATTATAATAATGAAATAATTAATATTATATTATTATAGAGGAGAGGAGACAAGGAAGGAGAGGAGACAGAGGAAACAAGGAGAGGAGACAAGGAGAGGAAACAAGGAGGAGAGGAAACAAGGAAGAGAGGAGAGGAGACAAGGAGGAGAAGAGACTGAGAGGAAACAAGAGAGGGGAGGAGACAATGAGATGAGAGGAGAAAATGAGAGGAGAGGAAACAAGGAGAGGAAACTAAGAGGAAACAAGGGGAGGAGACAAGGAGGAGAGAGAGACAAGGCGGAGAGAGGAGACAAGGAGAGGAGAGGAGACAAGGAGAGAGGAGAGGAGACAAGGAGGAGAGGAGACTGAGAGGAAACAAGGAGAGGAGAGGAGACAAGGAGAGGAAACAAGGATAGGAGAGGAAACAGGAAGAGGAGAGGAGACAAGGAGGAGAGGATACTGATAGGAAGGAGATAAAGAGGTGGAGGTAAGGAGAGGGGACAAAGAGGAAAGGAGACAAGGAGAGGAAAGGAGACAAGGAGAGGTGAGGAGACAAGGAGAGGAGACAAGGAGAGGAGAGGAAACAAGGAAGAGGAGAAGAGAGAGAAGACAAGGAGAGGAGAGGAAACAAGGAAGAGAGGAGAGGAGACAATGAGAGGAGAGGAGATAAAGAGGTGGAGAGGTAACAAGGAGAGGAGACAAGGAAGGAGGAGAGAGGACAAGGAGAGGAGAGTAGAAGAGACAATGAGGAGAGGAGACAAGGAGAGGAGGAATCAGAGTAGAGGAGGGTGAAGACAGGAAGTAGAGAAAGGAGGAGCATCAAATAAAGATAAGTGATAAAGAGTGAAAACATGATCAGCTGACGGAGGACTGGATTCAGTAAGACGTAGTCATCACGTCCTCCTGTAATCTCGCTGCGTTTTGGACGTTTTGTCTGCAGACGGAGGGACAGAGACTTTCTGAACCGTCACACAACCGGACTCACTATAACACTTTAAAACACTTCTGTCCTCCTGATACACAAACATGTCCGTCTTTAGTCGTTAACAGCGAACGTCTCTAGAATGACGTTCATGTTGAGTGTTGATGGAGCAGCTGCGTAGTCTGGCGCTGATCCATCCGACTCCATTCAGAAAAACAAGCATTTTAAAAGTTGTCTGCTTGTCGTCATGGTAACAGACCTGACAAAGCATGGAATTCAGACTTTTTACTATCAGCATCATGTGTAGTTAATTCAGCATCATTTTGATCTGTTTATCGACTTTGGGTTCATACCGCAGTAGCGACGTGTGGTTGCTGGTTACAGTCAGTGTGATGACGCTGTATGTGAATACAGCTCGCCGCCAGGGGTGATGTCATGAACCCAGAACACGACGGCGTTGAGTTTCCTGACATATCTGGGACTATCACCACATGTATGGAGAAGCAACAGAGTTCATTCTTCCATGGGTGATGGAGGAGAGAAAGTTGTTGGTTTCTATGGAGACAAGCTCCTCCTCCTTTCCGGCGTGGTCGGGCGCGAGAATGAACTCGCACGAGGTAAAGGCGAGGCGAAAACTTCGGTTTGCTCTTTGGTCTGAAGGCAGCGTTAGTGATGAGAGATGCTGCGTGACGAGTGATTGTCATCATGCTGTGTGTGTGTGTGTGTGTGTGCGTGTAATTACAGGCTCTCTCACACACACACACACACACACACACACCACACACACACACACACACACACACAAACTCACCTCGATTTCAAAATAAAAGCATCTAAAACACTCAAAATAAAATTCCTCCTCTTTACGTCACACTTTCTGATTTATCTTAGAAATTAAACTCTTATTAATGAACAGTAGCAGTAGTAGTAGTTGGTAGTATTAATAGACGTATTACAACGTTGTACTAGTAGTAGAATATACAGTAGAATTCACTTCAGTCCATCAGCAACAATATGACAAAGCTACAGTAGGAGGTCAGAGTCAGAGGTCAGCCTCTATATACTGTATGATGAAAGATAAGAGAGGGCTGATGGGAAATCAGAACACACCCTTCAGAAGAAGTGTGACTCTGAGGAAAGAGTGACGATGATGATGAGGAAGATGATTGACAGAGTGAAGGCAAGGATGGGGGTTTTCCTTTGTGTCCTCATCAGGACAACAATAAAATAAGACTTAGTAGAGAGAAGGAAACAGAGGGAGAGGAGAGGAGACAAGGAGGAGAGGAGACAATGAGAGGAGAGAATGAGAGGGAGACAATGAGAGGAGAGGAAAACAAGGAGAAGAGACAAGGAGGAAGATAAGAGGAGGACAATGAGAGGAGAGGAAACAAGGAGGAGAGGAGACAATGAGAGGAGACAAGGAGGAGAGGAAACAAGGAGAGGAGAGGAGACAATTAGGAGAGGAACAAGGAGAGTACACAAGGAGATAGGAAACAAGGAGAGGAGAGGGGGACAATGACAAGAGGAAACAAGGAAGAGGGGAAAGGAATACAAGGAGGAGAGGAATAAATGAGAGGAGGAGGAAACAAGTGAGAAGGAGAGGAAACAACGAAAGGAGACAATTAGGAGATGAAACAAGGAGGAGGACATAAGGAGGAGAGGAGACAAGGAGACTAGAGAGACAATAAGAGGAAACAAAGGAGACAAGAGGAGAGGGAAACATCCTCTAAACTTTCCTCCTCCTCCTCCTGTGTGTGTGTTTGTGTTGAAGAACATGAAAAAGAACAGAAAAAGTCTGGGGGGCAATGTTGGTGCTTGCGGTCGCCACGGCAACGAGGCGTGTCCTTGTGTTTGCAGAACAAACAATGGTACCTTTTCAGCAGGGGGGGGGGGGGTGTAGTTGTGAGCTCATCGTTAACGTGTTAATCTGTGCTCATGGCTGGCTGTGATGTGGCCCGTCACCGCCTCTCTCTAGTGTGTGTGTGGGTGTGTGTGTGTGTGTGTGTGGTGTGTGTGGTGTGTGTTGTGTGTGTCAGATTAACAGCCGTGCTAACAGTCAGATGTAATAGGGAGATTATGTCAGGCTGGGTCTGTTGGCTCATGTCAAATGATGCTGCTGCCGAGGCTCCGTCAGCACTGAGTTACCACAAACAGCCCAGCAACAACTACCCTTTCACACCATCTACATCATCACACCTCAATCCACTAAATGGTCCAATTTATCATGCTAAAGGACATGGATGCTAACAAGATGCTAACATGGCAGGATAATCCGGGAAACTAATCAGAGAGTATTTACATCTCAACTGCTAATTTATGTTCAATAACTCAAAAAGTGTCTTCAAATGTTTATGTTTAGATTAGCATGTTAGCCTCAAAGCTAACACACTAATCTGAAGGAGCAAAGTGTGTCTGAACATTTACTTCGGGAGTAGTAGACTCTTCCGGAGGTTGTAGCGGCTCAGTTTTAAAGCTAGAGTGAAGATCCTGGTATCATAGTAAACTATACAACCTGATGAATCCATCGATACCTACCATGTCATACTAGCTCGTCATGAAGGAGGTAAAATAACGCTCCAAACTTGAGCTAAATTGTGGCGAGGAAAAACTGTCATGTCAATCTCCAAAGGGGTCCGTTGACCTCTGACCTCCAGATGTGTGAATGTAATGGGTTCTATGGGTACCCACGAGTCTCCCCTTTACAGACATGCCCACTTTATGATCATCACTGCAGTTTGGGGCAAGTCATAGTCAAGTCAGCACACTGACACACTGACAGCTGTTGTTGCATGTTGGGCTGCAGTTTGGCCATGTTATGATTGGAGCATATTGTTTTATGCTAAATGCAGTACCTGTGAGAGTTTCTGGATCAATATCTGTCATTGTTCTGTGTTGTTCATTGATTTCCAATAATAAATATATACATACATTTGCATAAAGCAGCATATTTGTCCACTCCCATGTTGATGAGAGGATTAAATACTGGACGTATCTCCCTTTAAGGTTCATTTGTAAAGATAAAAAATGTGTGATTAATCACGATTAACTATTTGAATTGATTGACTACTCAAGACGTCATGATATGATTAGAGAGGAGACTGCAGAGTCGTTATAAAAAGAAGGAAATTGACTTTTTTTTAACCACACACACGCTGTATTGAAGTGTCCGTGGGTTGTGATTGAGGTTAAAACTCAATCTACCTTTGTTGATTTAACCGCCATAAAGTACACTGCTATTTGCATGCTCGCCCCTCCTCTCTCTCTATCTCTCCCTCTCTCCCTCCGTCCAATCCTGGGCAGCAGAGCAGCAGCCAGCTGACAAAACTGTTTAGTCAGCAAGAACGGCGAGCGGGGGAGGAGGAGAGAGAGAGGAGAGAGAGAGAGCGTTGCTTGCTGGCTCCCTTCAGAGCTGTTGCTAGATCTCGTAAGAGAAACAAGCAACCAGGTCCACAGAAACAAGCAACTCTCCCCCCAAAACACAGGCCCAAAAACAAGAGAGATTTAGGATTGCATGCATTTCATTTCATTCATTTGTGCATCCAATTGTAGCTTGTAACTTTACATTTGTCTTGTTTTATACCTATAGTTGAACGTTTCATGTTCTTTTTCATCCATTTTTAACTTGTAACTTTAACAAGGATTAGATCTAGATTTAGATCGGGGTTGTGTACGGATCCTGCAACAGGACAAACTAGAGCGGTATAAAGGAGAGAGACAGTAGCCCAAATAAGCAACTAGACTTTAGAAACAATGGCCAAAACAAAAAAACACGATGATCAATATCAGTGAGCGACTTTTCAGGAAAACAAGCCCAAAAGTCACTGATAATAAACTGACATTGGCAGCTCTGCTTCAGAGGCACTCCATCATGCTTTAAAAGAAGGGGGCGATGAACCACTCTGCTGCTGCAGGAGGGGGAGCAGGGAGGTTCCAGCTGAGCGAGAGGGGAGGGGGGAAGGGGGGACGATCTGACCACGACAACCTGCTGATCCACAACACCTGAGAACACACAGCCAGATCCTACGGAACTGAAAATCACTGATGAGGAACTTCTTCTTCTTCTTCTTCTTCTTCTTCTTCTTCTTCTTCCTCTCTCACATTTCTGAACATTAAACCCGTCAAAAACTTCAAACCTGCTGCCTTCACATCACACTCAGGTGTGTTTTGAGCCGATGGAGGAAGAAGAGGAGGAGGAGGAGGAGGAGGAGTGAAGTAGAAATTTTCAGAGTCATATGTAGGCCAGACCTGTTTGTATGGGATGCCAGCAGCAACATAGGGGTGTGTGGTGAGACGTCTTGCTGATAAGCAGCTTGTGGAGCTAACTACCACTGCATGGGAGTGTGTGATGGCTGACCACACACACAGACACACACACAGTACACAGTACAACACACACACAGTCTGGGGCTACCTTCACCCTGTTTGCAGCCTGCGCAAATAAAGCCGTATTTACTGCCGGTCCAAAGTCCGAGCGGCTCGCTGTGAAGAATTCACAACGGATGGAGGGAGGAGGATGAGGAGGAGGAGGGGAGGAAGGAGGAAGGAGGAGATGAAAAGGTTGAAGGCGTAGGAGGAGGAGCTGAGGAGATGAAAAGGTGGAAGGAGTGAGGATGATGCTACAGAATCTTATCTTGGGACTTTATGACTTTATGCACCGACCTGCTGCTGGTTGTATATTAAAGGAACAGCTCGTCATTTGAGGGAATTCTCTTAATTAAGGGTGTTTTCACATCTAGTCCTTTTTAAAGATAAGGGACTAGGTTCTGGTTCTGGTCCACTTCAGCTCTGATGGGGCCTCGCCCTCTTTCTGTTCACACTATAGTTCCTCTGGAGCTCAGACCCACATACTGTAGTCCTGATGAAATAAACTCATTAAGCCCATAAACATCTAGTGGTGTTTATGGAAAATGCAGCGCTTTCCCTCAAGTGCTGTTTTAGGATGGTTTTAAGGTGTTTTACAGACCACCTGAAGTCTGAGTTGGGGTTCAATCAAATCCACATTGCAGTTCACTGATAAGTGAGGTTTAATGCCTAAAAAGTGACATTTTAATGCTTTAAAAAAGTGACATTTTAATGCCTAAAAAAAGTGACATTTTAATGCTAAAAAGTGACATTTTAATGCTAAAAAGTGACATTTTATACCTAAAAAAGTGATATTGTAATGCCTAAAACGTGACATTTTAATGCCTAAAAAGTGATATTTTAAATGATTAAAACGTGACATTTAATGCCTAAAAAGTGATATTTTAATGATTAAAAAGTGACATTTTAATGAGTAAAGACGTGACATTTAAATGCCTAAAAAGTGACATTTAATGCTTAAAAAGTGACATGTTAATGCTTAAAAAAATTACATTTAAATGCTTCAAAAGTGAGGTTTTAATGACCCCATCAGAGCTTAGTGGACCAGAACCACACCGAGTCCTTTTCCTGTTGGTCCACTTTAAGAGCACTGAGTTTGGTTGGTTTAAAAAGGACTAGATGTGAAAACACCCTACGAGGCTACAGCTGCAACTGTGAGTTTGCATCAAAAAAATTCCTTCTGCTCCGAATCAGACGGATGGACGTACGGACGTGATGCACATATTTATAGACTTCCCTAATCTCATCCACCTCCTGTGGTGATGGGAGGTTTCTCTGCCTGATCAACAGGTGGAGAACAAACTGAAGCAAACTGTCTGTATTTTTGTAAAAATGGTCATTTTTTGGAGTCTTGTATTGAAGATATTTATTAGGGGCTGTCCGATCGATTAAAATACATTTTGTATCTGTTCAAAATGTACCTTAATGGGAGATTTAACGAGTATTTAATACTCTTATCCAACATAAATAATTAATCTGGTTTACTACTGCAGTACGAACCCAAAATAACACATTGTGCTGTAATTTAATTGCAATAAATAATAAATGAAATGATGCCGAAATAACTACATCATGATGCTGATTTGTAAAATAAAGGTCTGAGTTCATGCTTTGTCAAGTCCTGTTACCATGACGACAAGCATACAATTTGAAATTGCTTGTTTTGTGAATGGAGTCTGGATGGATCAGAGCCAGGCTACGCAGCTGCTCCATCAACACATCAACATGACGTCATCTAAATTAGACTAAATACGGCAGCGACGTTACTGCTTACATTAGGGCTGTCAATCCATTCAAATTCACTATTAGTCCGTTAATTAATCGCACTTTCTATCTGTTCTAAATGACCTTAAAAGGAGATTAGTCAAGTATTCGATACTCTTATCAACATGGGAGTGGACTAATATGCTGCTTTAATGTAAATGTATGTATATATTTATTATTGTAAAATCAATTAACACAAAACAAATACACATATTGTCCATTTTCATTCACATATCTGGAGGTCAGAGGTCAAGGGGCCCCTTTGAAAATGGCCATGACAGCTTTTCCTCACCAAGATGTAAGCGTAAGTTTGGAGCGTTATTTAACCTCCTTCACGACACACTACTATGACCTGGTTGGTACCGATGGATTCATCAGGTTTTAGAGTTTACTATGATACCAGGATCTTCACTCTAGCTTCAAAACTGAGCTGCTACGACCTTCGAAAGAGTCTACTGTGTTTACTGTGTTTCAGTTCTTCCGTGTTCGGCCTTGACCTGACAGTTTGTTACTGCTTGTTTGGGAGCCGATAAACTCAGCGAAGCCGTCTTCATAGTCATTATCAGGGCTTGTTCTACGAGGTATGTTTCTTATACGACATTAAGAGTTTTTCCTCTGGTGTTGAGCATCTTTCTGCACCAGGATGAACTCTTCCCTCGTCACGCTGACTGACTTTTTCCTCCAACAAACTGCCGTGTGTGTTTTTTTTTCTTTCCTGAGCTGGTGAAAGTTTCCTGGAAGCTCAGCAGCAGCAGCAGAGGATGAACAACATCTCTGACACTTATGTAACGGCTGTCTCTCTGATAATAAAGGCTTCACATGGACCAACACAGAGAGAGAGAGAAGCTATTGTTGTCTCCACTTCCTCCATCTCCTCCCTGCTCTCCTGATGAGAGCTGCTTCACTTCCTGTTAACTCCTCCTCCTCCTCCTCCTCCCTCCTCCTCCTCTTCATCTTCCTCTGTGCTTAACGGACTTTAGGGAGATACTTTTAATCATTTTCCTGGCAGAGAGTTAGAAGAGAACGTTCGATACCACTGCTCTACGTCTGTCCGTTAAATACTGCAAGCCGGTTAGACTTAGTTTAGCATAAAGACTGGAAGCGGAGGGAAACGGCTAGCCTGGCTGATTCTGGACAGATTATAACCAACGAGATATAAAACGTGTTAATTAGTTAGAAGGAACTTCTTTTTCCTGTGATTTCTAACCGATATTTAACTCTTAGAGCATCATGGGAAACTAAAACTATCCACTGAAACTCTCAACTCATCAGGAAGGACTCTTTCCTGCCTTCAATACAAGACTTTTTAAAGAACACATTATGTGCACATTAGATTCAAGTTATGTTTTCATATTTAAAAAAAAAAAAAATCACATTTTAAATAGTTTAAAAGTGCTGTTTAATGCTTAAGAAGTAATGTTTTAATGTTAAAAAAATCACTTGTTAATACTTTAAAAGTTACATTTTAATGCTTAAAAAGTCATATTTTAATGCTTAAAAAGTCATATTTTAATGCTTAAAAAGTCGTGTTTTAATGCATAAAAGATGACATTTTAATGCTTAGAAAGTGGTGTTTTAAAAGTCACATTTCAATGCTCACATTCTGCTGGTTGCAACATGAAGCTGCACAGTTAGTTAGTGATGGTAGAAACCGTCACATGATGCACCACTTGTTGGAGTCGTCTGAGGGCTGCAGGCTGATCCTAATGAGCCCTAATGAATCCTAATGAATCCTAATATACCGTGGAACTCCTAATCAATGAACGGCTGATAACCAATAAAGTGATCGATGGCGCTGCAAGCGCTCAAACCTGAACTCTGAGTCCTGACTGAGAGACAGAAGAGGATGAGCTGTAATTTGAGATGTGGGATGAATAGCGCTAAACTAGGACACGCACACACACACACACACACACACACTGACGGGCCTCCTCCCATACGAGTGTGGTTCTGCAGGAATCAACACACACACACACACAAACACTGACTGCGAGCCCACCAGGACTGGCTTGTGGTCGCCTCGGCCGGGTTAAATTTAGTGGAGAGACAGCTCAGTTATATCTGCACACACACACACACACACACACACACAGCCCACGCCTTTATATAGCAGTGGATACGCTATAGTTAGAGGGAGTAAATATTACAATCTGCTGTGTTCACATCGGCTGCCGTCAGCTGCTTTTCATCAACAACACGCTGGTTGTTTGACATCAGTCTTTAATCAACTCAAGTCATTTTCAAATGTGAATATTTTCTGGTTTTATTCTCTGATAATTAACAGAACAAAGAAGTGAAAAACATCACATTTCACAGTTTGCTGACGTGTTATAGATATAAAGCAATTAGTCGAGTAATTGAGAAAATAATTGGAGGTTTAATCAATGATGAAATGATCTTTAAGTTGCAGCCCTCACAGGTAGAAACACAAAAAAAAAAATGTTTTATTTAATACTTAAAAAGTGACATTTTAATGCTTAAAACATTTTTGGACAAAACAAGAAATGTGTCACATTTTCCCAGTTTGCTGAACGTGTTATAGATCAAGGAATTAGTCAGTTAATTCAGAAAATAATTGGTAATTTAATCATTAATAAAAGTTATCTTTAGTTGCAGCCCTCGCACTCATTTTCTAAATGGAGTTTTGAATGAAGAGTTTCCTCCCGCTGAAGGAACGGTTTCAGGTGGATAGTTTTAGTGTTCCAAGAGTCAATGTTAGTGGAACTGGTTAATGTTTTGTCATTTTCTGGCCTGACCGAGGATGAAGCTTTTAACTTTTAACAAACCAGCTGCTGCACAACATGT
This sequence comes from Sebastes umbrosus, assembly GCF_015220745.1. Classification (NCBI taxonomy): domain Eukaryota; kingdom Metazoa; phylum Chordata; class Actinopteri; order Perciformes; family Sebastidae; genus Sebastes; species Sebastes umbrosus. The sequence goes on along the minus strand of NC_051289.1, from coordinate 989,433 downwards.
CTGGTCCACCTGTGATTCACCTGCAACACCGTCAGTCACAGCGAGCACCTTTCTGACGAAATCACCAAAACACTGACTCACTGACTTCTGCAACCTGGGAGGAATATCTACAACACTGCTTCCTGTAACATGACGAGTTTATAAGATTACACTTACGGTTTGTCATTTACCAACAAACTAAATAACTTCAACACATTCAGACGAGGGGGAGGGGGAGGGTGGAGGGGGGAAAGGTGGAGGTGACGAGCCATTTGGTCCAGCCAGAGGTGTAACAGTTCGACTCCCACCCATCCCCGCCCTTCATCCTCCTCCTCCTCCTCCTCCTCCACACCTCTCCGTCTGCATCCACACCAACACCCCCACCGAGTCGTATCTCCACCCTCCCAAACTGCTGTTTTAAACCATCAACCATGTTAATGTTCCTCAGCTCCTCTGTCCACCTGACGAGGCTTTAACAACTTTCTGTTTCTTTACTTTTGTGTAGATATATATATATTAAAAATTCCAGACGAAGGTGAAAGATGCCAACCGTAGTTTTCTCAGAAACCCGAGACGACGTCGTCACTTTACTGTCACATAAAGACAAAGAAAGCAGCAAACCTGCACAACTGAGGAGGATTTAAGTCGTGTTTTTATGTTTAAAATGTCACATATTAATGTTTAAAAAGTAAAAGTTTTAAAGTCAGGTTTTAAAAGCTAAAAAGTCCTGTTTAATTCTTAAAGACAACGTTCAACACTTACAAAGTCATACTTACAAAGTGCTGAAAAAAGTCACATTTTAAAAGCTTAAAATATTACGTTTTAATGCTAAAAATAGACATTTGAACATTTAAAAAGTCACGTTTGAAGCATGACTCAGTGATTAATCGACTGTCAAATAGTTGAAGATTAATTTTCAGTTAATAAATACCTCAGAGTTTTTAATGACTTCTTTGATTCACTCTTAGCCTCGGAGGAAACGTGAAGTGACATTAAACAGATTACAGGTTGTGTTTTCTGAGTCAACTTTCTCCTCCTCCTCTCCACACACCTTTCTGAACTGTATGTTTCCTCCTCCTCCTCCTGTCGGCCTGGTCAGGGGATGGAACATAATCTTATCTAAAAAAGGCGGGTCTATAATAGAGGTCTGGTACAGAGAGACCAGGAGGAAGAAAGAGAGGTGGTAACATCAACCTCTCCGTAGAGCTGACGGTGTGTCAGCATCGCCTAAAAACACCTCCCTGATACATGCAGCGCCGAGTCGTACGAGGTAATCCACCGTGATGAGAGGCCACGATGCCAAGAAAGTGTAAACAACGGCAGAAAACTAACCGACAACAATTCTAATTAGCAAATTCACTTTATTTGATAGTAAACTGGTTTATGGACGGTTGGCCAAACAAAACAAACATCCCCTTTAACTCTGATGCATTATGACATCATGCATTTTTCACCATTTTCTGACACAAAACAATGAATTAATCGACGAGGAAATTGGGATGAAGTGAGAATATAATCATCAGATTAATGATATTGATCATTGGTTGCAGCGCTGCAGTGGAGGTCAATGAGACTCGTTGGTATCCTGAGGATGTAACAAAGAAATTAAGCAGAGAAGATGCAACTTTGGCTTTCTCGCTAAGTGCATTTTAATCTTATTGATTTTTTTATTAATTCACATTTTAATGCTTAAAAAGTTGTTTTTAATCTCACGTTTTAATGAACAAAAAGTTTTGTTTAAATGCTTAAAAAGTTGTGTTTCAAACTCACATTTTAATGAACAAAAAGTTGCGTTAAAGGGCTTAAAAATGTCATGTTTTAATGTCACATATTTATGCTTTAAGTCATGTTTAATGTCACATTTTAATACTTTAAGTCGTGTTTTAATGTCACATTTTGATGCTTAAAAAGTGGCGTTAAAATGCTTAAAAAATGTCGTGTTTTAGCGGGTGCAAGAAAGGACGGAAGACGACAACTTTGGTTTTCTCGTTAAGTGCAGTTTAAATCAGACTGATGTATTTATTCAACCAGTTAAATCCCACTGAGGTTGCAGAGAGCTGATGAAGACGGCAGCGTGAAAAGTTGGAGACAAAACAAACAAGACAGAAAGAAAAAGAAAAGAAAAGAAGGTCGTCAGGTTCTGTTTGAAGCCGTCTGTTAACTACTCAAGTATTAGGGCTCGTCATGTGATTGAAACTGTGGGAATCAATGGAGAGGGGTGTGTGTGTGTGCATGTGTGTGTGTGTGTGTTGTGTGAGAGAGATAAATGGATGTTAATGTGGAGACAACAAGCGTCTCGGAGGGAAGACGAAGAGCTTTTAATTAGCTGCTTCACTTCAGTCTCTGTGGACACAAACGTCCCACTGAAACTCCCCGTTGACTCACACACAGTAATTATCTGACATTAGTGGCATTAATTACACAAATACTGCTCCTAATGATCAGAACTAAAGTAGAGCTTTCCTCCTCGTTCTAATGAGCAAATCCATTACATCTCTTTTTGGTTTGATTTCATTCATTTTATTTAACGTCTCTTCTGGTGTATTGGTTTTATTTTATATTTTTATATTTACAGAACTTCAATAACAAGCCTTATGTCTTGTTATTGAAGCTCTGTAATATAAATGTATATATATATATATATATAAATATATATATATACACATAAATAAATTAAAAGATAAACGTCATTTCAAGAAGTTTTAAAATTTGTTAAATTGTTGACAGTATTTCCTAAAAGGATAAATGTACTGTATAAATTTAATAACATATATTATATATATATATATTATATTTAATTATATACATATTAAAAAATTATGAAAAATAATTATTTCTTTAGGTCAATAACAATTTTTCAGACAAAGGAGCAGCTTAATTTAACTTCTTATTTAAAAAAAATAATTTTAAAATCTCATTAATTTTCTCTTTAAATGCTCTTGTAGTTTCAACAAGATTATTTAAAGAGAAATTTGAGATAATTAAACAATATTAAGAGTAATTAATTCAATTTTGTCCTCAAACAAATTCATTATTTCATGGTGATATGATGTTTTTGGTACAGAGGTGGTTTATGTCAGTAGTCACTCATCAGAGAGCAACGAAACACCTGAAAACTCTACAGGTGAACTAAATCATGAACGTAGGAGACAACTATCAACATGAGACTCTAAATGATCAATCTGATGAGACAAATCAGTGATGACGGCGTGAAACGAGGAGACGACGACGTGAGTCAGTCAGCTTTTATCACCTGAACATCTGAAAACAAGCTGCATCATGTCTTTACACGACTGGAACTGCAGGCGCTGTGTGTGTGTGTGTGTGTGTGTGTGTGTGGTGGTGTGTGTGGGTGTGTGTGTGGCTTCAGTTCCCACAAAAAAAAGCACTCACAATGGAGGATGCCCCGTCGCACACAAGACACTCTTTGTGTACGAGTATCTCTGTGTGTGTGTGTGTGTGTGTGTTGTGTGTGTGTGTGTGTGTGTGTGTGTGTATGAGGGACACATCATCGACTACATCATCGGCCGTCAACATTTAAATTGGTCCACCACAGAAGAAGATGAAGAAACAGGAGGACCACAACAACCTGACACTTCTGATGTCATTTTGTGAATGACCAGAGCAGCATGTTAGCCTCAAAGCTAACATGCTGCTCTGAAGGAGTAAAGTGTGTCTGAACATGTACTTCAGGAGGAGTAGACTCTTTTGGAGGTTGTAGCGGGCTCCGTTTTAAAGCTAGACTGAAGATACTGGTCTCATATGAAACTACCAAAACCTGATGAAATCCATCGGTACCAACCATGTCATACTAGCTCGTCATGAAGGAGGATAAATAACGCTGCCAAACGTACGCTAAATTTTGGCGAGAAAAAACTCATTTCCATCTCCAAAGGGGTCCCTTGACCTCTGACCTCCAGATGTGTGAATGTAAATGGTTCTATGGGTACCCACGAGTCCTCCCCTTTACAGACATGCCCACTTTATGATCATCACATGCAGTTTGGGGCAGTCATAGTCAAGTCAGCACACTGACACACTGACAGCTGTTGTTGCCTGTTGAGCTGCAGTTTGACATGTTATGATTGGAGCATATTGTTTTATTGCTAAATGCAGTACCTGTGAGAGTTTCTGGATCAATATATGTCATTGATTTGTGTTGTTAATTGATTTACAATAATAAATATATACATACATTTGCATAAAGCAGCATATTTGTCCACTCCCATGTTGATAAGAGGATTAAATACTGGACTAATCTCCCTTTAAGGTTCATTTTGAACATATCATGGCACAAAGATGGAAGACGTTTTAGCACCTAAGCTCACGAGACACCAGCTCCCAGCACACATCTCCATTTAAAAAACACTCTATGAGTCGAGGAGTCAAGGATTCTAGGAGTCGAGGAGTGAGAGGGCGAGTTATAATTCTCCCCTCAGCAAGAAAGCGTCTATCCGTGAGAGAAAGAGAGAGAGAGAGAGAGAGGAGACAGGGAGGGAGAGAGAGAGAGAGAGAGATCTGCGCCTGTCGCCGAGGGCCCAGCTCGGCCTCAGTGTTGAATTTCGTAATGAATGCTAACTGCTCATCCAGATCTCTCCTCCTCTTCCTCCTCCTCCTCCTCCTCATCCTCCTCCTCCTCCTCCTCCTCCTCCTCCTCTTAAGGACCAAAGACAGCAAGAAGACCTGGTTCATCATCTCAGAAAAAGCTTCCAAATACCAAAAAACATCCGACAGGCTGCAGGAGTTTTGTCATTTAGCCACAAAGTGAAGAGGAACAAGGAGGAAGAGGCTGCTACAGGAATACTAGAAGAGTACTAGAGTGATAGTACTATAAGACAAAAGTACCATAAAGCTACTACACACTCATGTATCCATGATATAGCAGTTAGAAGACGCCATAAAGTTGGATAATTCACTTTCAGGAATACGATCAGAATAAACACCATAAAATACTATGACTACACTACAACGCACAAATACAACATCAATGTTTTTATTTATGTGTTTCAGCAAGTCATGTAGGGTTAAACATCTGTTTAACATCACTACAGAGGGTCACAAACACATTTTAAGTTATAAAAAATACATCAAAATCAAGATAAAGTCACAATAAACCGACTGTTTGGTGCTACAAACACACCATATGTTCGTAAGAGCACCAAAAACAGCATGATAAGCAGAATAAATACACTTTAAATCCTATTATAGGAGCACCATGAGGTCATCATGAAGTCACCACAAAACCCAACGGCAGCACTGTAAAGATAAACTGAGGGCATATAAATCTGTGGATGTCTATAGTTAACTATCCTTCAGTAAAGTCAGTCAGAAAGAGAGTCGGACAATATCGGAGAAGCGTTTCAGAGACGGAGAGAAAGGGTTGCTAATAGTTTAACCTTCTGCTAACAGCAGCCAGCGGCTCACGTTAGCTGCTGTTATGGTAATGTTATGGTATGACGGTAACGTGGCGGTGGAGCCAGCCGTCGCTCTCGTCTCCGTGGTCAAATGGGCCGACGCTACGACTGTAGAGCACCCAGATACTGACATTTGTGTTCTCTGCATTGAAACGGCCCCGATGGAGCTGACCATGATAGATAAAGAGAACGGAGCTGACGGGAGAGCTAGAGACCACCTTGGAGAAGTTACAAGAAGTAGACACGTGGGACTACGTCCGCTTTTCAAAATAAGGTGTTAACAAAGCGAACTGTATATACAAATGTAATAAATACTTCCTGACAGTGACTGACATGTTTGACTTCAGGACGTCTCTGACTACATACACTCTGAAAATCAAACATTTTTACTGGATTCATTTAGAGATTTTTCAAAATAAAAGCCTCTAGAAGTGTATGATTGAGCTTGTTCCCTTCATGGTCTAGTGGTGAAAAGAGTTAACAACAATCACAATACTTATACGTATCACATCGGCACCCAGGTATGGTGATAGTAAAGAAACCAGGAGATAGGTGAATCTCTACTACCTGATGACTACCAATGTGCTAAAAGTTAACGAAGGTGAAGTGGGTAAAGGGAAGGTGGGTTTTCTTTGTGAAACTGGGGTTAAAGTTCGTCAGCAGGGAGGTAGAGCGAGAGAATTATCTAACCAGTTCAACCCTGAGACAGAGAGGAGAAACAAGGCATCTCCTCTCCAAACCTGAACCATCAATCATTCACCCGGAGAGCTGATAACAAAGTCTCTGTGACACAGTAACACTACAATATTACAGTAAAAACTACATTGTTATAGTAAAACTACATTATTATAGTCAGCAGCAGCAGCAGCATCCTCCACCACGGACACAACTACAACACAACTACAACAACAACTACAACAACAACAGCGGCTCATTTAGCCGCTAAAAAAGTGAACAAAAGTGGACGGTTTTGATTGAAAACAGCCTCAAACAGAGAATAAAGTGTGAGTTTGTGTTTTAATGGAAGTTAAAAACGGTGGATGATGTCAAAAGAGAGAAGATGGAGGCTAAAGGAGGAGGAGGAGAGAGGGAGAGAGAAGAGGAGGGGGAGGGAGGAGGAGAGAGGGAGAGAGAAGAGGAGGGGGAGGAGGAGGAGAGAGGGAGAGAGAAGAGGAGGGGGAGAAGGAGGAGGAGGGAGGAGGATGAGGAGGGGGGGAGGAGAGAGGAGGAGGAGGAAGGGAGGGAGGAGAGGGGGGAGGAGGAGGAGGGAGGAGGAGGAGGGGGGGAGGAGAGGGAGAGAGAGGAGGAGAGGGAGAGAGAAGAAGAGGGGGAGGAGGAGGAGGAGAGAGGGAGAGAGAAGAGGAGTGGGAGAAGGAGGAGGAGGGAGGAGAGGAGGAGGGGGGGGAGGAGAGAGGAGGAGGAGGGAGGAGAGGAGGAGGAGGTATGAGGAGGAGGAGGTATGAGGAGGAGAGAGGAGGAGGGAGAGGATGAGGAGAGGGAGAGAGAGGAGGAGAGGGATAGAGAAGAAGAGGGGGTGGAGGAGGAGGAGGAGGGAGGAGAGGAGGAGGTAGGGAAGAGAGGAGGAGGAGGAGAGAGGGATGAGAGGAGGAGGGAGGGAGGAGGAGAGGAGGAGGAGGGAGGAGGGGTGGAGGAGAGAGGAGGAGGAGGGAGGGAGGAGAGGAGGAGGAGGTATGAGGAGGAGAAAGGAGGAGGGGAGGAGGAGGAGAGAAGAGGAGGAGGGAGGAGCAGGAGAGAGGGAGGAGAGGAGGGAGGAGAGGAGGAGGAGGAGGAAGAGGAAGGAAGGAGAGAAGGAGGAGGAGGTGAGGAGGAGGAGAGGGAGAGAGAAGAGGAGGGGGGGAGGAGGAGGAGGGGGAGAGGAGGAAGAGGACAGAGGAGGAGGAGGAGAGGAGAGGAGAGGATGAGGAGTGGGAGAGGATGAGGAGGGAGGGAGGAGAGGAGGGGAGTAGGGAGGGAGGAGGAAAGAAGGAGGGGAGGAGGAAGAGAGGAGGAACGAGGAAGAGGAGAGGAGAGGAGGGAGGGAGGGAGGAGGAGAGGGAGAGGAGGAGAGGAGGGAGGGAGGAGGAGAGGAGAGGAGAGGAGGTAGGAGGAGGAGGAGAGAGGAGGAGAGGAGGAGAGAGAGGAAGAGGAGGTGAGAGAGAGGAAGAGGAGGAGAGAGGAAGAGGAGGTGAGAGAGGAGAGGAGAGGAGGAAGAGGAGAGAGGAGAGGAGGAGAGAAGAGGAAAGAGGAGGATGCAACAGGCCGTCACGTCGCTGCTGCTCTGCTGAGCTGCTTCTCTCTCTCTGTAACCGGAGACGGTTGAGGAGGAGAAAGTCTCTGAAACTCGATTAAAACAACCAAAGTTGACGGACATCGATCAACCGGCTGATGTTGAGGATGTCGTCACCGTGTTGGTGAAGTTTACTAATGAACTAACGTATGTTTGTGTCTAAATGAGTCCGGACAAGGTCACCGCGGCGTCGAGCCAGCAGCCGTTAACCACGATGCTACCGGAAGAGCGGAGAATCAGCCCTTCAAAGTAAAACGTCAGAGCATGTTCTGACTTATAAGATTAAAATGCATCATTAAACTTGTTTTTAACCACATTTGTTTTGTTCTTAATAGACTTAAATTAACAAATACATATTAGCAAGGTAAATAATTACACATGATCATTTTTAGCATGACTTTTGTAACATTAGAGGTATTATTATTATTATGATGATTTTAAGCATTATTATTATTATTTACACTGTTGTTATTGTAGTATTATTTCTATTTTGCCATATCTATTCTTGTTATAGGGACTGTGACACACACAGACAGACATGCATCAAATATCATAACATACAATGATTGTTTTTGTCTTCAACACCCACTTCTGTATATTTGTAAACTCCGTTGTAAATGTGTAAATTCAAATTGAAGCACTGCTACCACTGTTTATATATATTTATATATATATATATGTATTTCTTAATTTAATAATTTCTCAATTTTATTTATTTATTTTTCTTTTTTTAAATTCATTATTTTTTTATTTGTTTTATTTTGCTGCTCTGTCCCCTGGAAAAATAAAGTGTTCATCTTATAAGGTTGTAAGAAAATATAGAATATCATGATATTTTGTTTTGATTCGATTCTCAAAAACACTGTATTGATTTTTAATTAATAGTTTACATATAAATAATAATACTTTACAGTGGTGTGTTCTGTTTTATTATGACAATTTTCCTAAAATGAGATTAAAAATCTCAATATATTGAATGGTAACCCCTGTATCATGATACGATACAGTACACAGCCTTCTATCTTATGAGTGTATCATCACAAGACTTTGTTTTCTGCACAAATTCACATCAACAGCAAGTCAAAGCCGCCACAAGGTCGCTCACTCAGCAGATATAACGTTTCACCTTCCTCTAACCAGCTGGACGTCTGAAGAGTCACCATCAGGAAGGCGACAGATAAATGAACTGGTGTCTTACTGCACACCTCAACAGATATCATATAATATAAGAAAAAAACCCTGAAAGCTTTAACAAAATGTGGGGACCATTTCTTAACATTTGACCCTCTTTGGAACTCGATGAGCACAAACGTACAACTCATCTTGAACCAACCCAGAGTTAACCATGAGCCAAACTGTTGTTCTTATTACTCCTTCAAACCATGATTGCTACCGACACACTCAGATTTATAAACGCGTATGTGTTTATTATTTATACACATTTTATTCAATATGTAGTATTTTTATTATTATTATTTTTTTTTACATTAACATGTGTTTATGTCTCTTTATTTTCTAATTATTTAATATTTCAATCATTACTTTGAAGGTATCTTATATTTTTTTTTATTTTATTTAACCAGGTAGTACTTATTTTATATATATATATATATATATATATATAATCCATCTCATCATCACATCAATCCATCTTAAAATCTTATAAATCTTAAAAGTAAAGTTAAAAGTAAAGTAATTCCACCTTAAAAACTTAAACTTGAGTTATTTAGTTAAATGTATAAAAAAAGTGAGGTAAATCCCTCATAAAATCTTATTTAAAAGGTCCCATATTATGCTCATTTTCAGGTTCTTACTTGTATTTTGTGTTTCTATTAGAACATGTTTACATGCTGTAATGTTCAAAAAAAACTTTATTTTCCTCATACTGTCTGCCTGACTATACCTGTATTTACCCTCTGTCTGAAACGCTCCGTTTTAGCGCATTTTGACGGAATTGCAACGGAATTGCGTTGACTAGGCAACAGCTTGGGTCCATGTGTACTTCCTGTCAGCTGATGACATTCACATCCACTGCAAGCAGGAATAAACTGGGACACATTTAGAATGTTTACAATTTAAAATTGTGTAAAGGGTCTAAATATTGTATATTTGTGACATCACAAATGACAGAAATCCTGACAGCTTGTTTCAAATGCAGAGTTTCTGAATATGGGCTGTGTATTTCCCTGTGGATTGAGCGTTTCGATACTTTCAAAGTATTTATATAGAGCTAAAAGCCTGCTTTGTAATAAAAAAAAACATGAAAATCTCACTTTTTTATAATATGGGACCTTTAAATCTTAAAGTCAATTAAAAGTAAAATAATTCTATCTTAAAATCTTACAATAAATTTAATTTTAAAACCTAAAAAGTAATGTCAAAAGTAATTTAAATCCACCTTAAAATTAAAACAATTTAATTCTAAAACCTCAAAAGTAATTCCATCTTAAAAATGTGAAAACATCATCAAGTTATTTAGTTACATGTATAAAAAAAAAGTGAGGTAAATCCATCTTAAAATCTTATTTAAATCTTAAAATTTAAATAATTTAATTTTTAAAACCTTAAAAAGTAAAGTGCTTTCCAACAGCATCTCTTCTGATCCCATTACATGTTTTAAATGGGGGATATCAACTTCTGCCCTCCAAGAGGCGATTCAGAGTCCCTACATTTAACCGCATCAGGCTAAAAAAACGCTTTTGGTCCATCCGTCCATCTTGTTGCTAAATAATAATTAATGTGCTGCTAAAGACATGTACATCCAGAGGACTATGGCAATTTTGTAATGGGTTATGTATGAATAATTGTGATGTGTTTTGTTTTTTTCTGTATGTGTACTTTTACTCAAACTTAACTGCCTATGGATGCAAAATGTATTTCAGTGCAAACTGACAAAGTTGTATCGTATCGTAAGTTAAAAGTAAAGTAAATCCAACTTAAAATTAAAATAATTAAATTTCAAAAACCTTAAAAAAAGTATTTATGGAGAACATTTCCCCTTCATCAGCACAGGTGTTTTTATTTTGAAAGCCCGCACCGGATGCTGAGGCCCGGCTGTGCTTCCTTCAGCTTGCCTCTGGGTGTCTGGTAGCTTCTACACATGGAGGAGCCAACCAGCAGCGAGGCGACGGCAAAGTGCACCCGAGATATGATGCTCCACTCCGGCGGAGAGAGAGACTTTGAACCCCCCCCCCCCCCCCCCCCCACCTCCACCTCCACCTCCACCTCCCACCCAGAGAGAGGAGGAGGAGGAGGAGTTAAAGAAGTACAAACCAGCACATAACAACCTTAAACATGTCCACAAAGTTACACCAAACAGTAAAGCAGCAGTAGTTGTGTGTGTAATAGTGTTGTTGGTGAATGAGGAAGACAGAGCAGAGAGTAGAGAGCTCCGGAGGGCTGGATTCCACCGCTCTGCTCTGGATGAGCATCAAACTAGGAAGCAACACGGTGAAGAGAGACAGAGAGGAAGAGAAGAGTCTTCATCTCTCTCTAAAGTTCTCTTCTTTAACGGTTCTTTACGGTTTCCCGCCGGCGGGAGAATATAACACACATATATATAGTGATGATACATGATGGAGGAGGAAGAAGAAGAGACTTACTGTGGACTCTGTTGGGGTTGGGCTGCTTGCGCCGAGACATCGTGGCGAGGAGGTGGAGGAGGAGGATGAGGGTGGGGGGGGGTGATGAAGAAGATGATGATGATGAAGAAGAGGGATGATGAAGAAGAGGAGAGAAAGAGAGAGAGAGAGAGAAAGAGAGAGAGAGAGAAGCTCAACTTGCTCCGGAGAGGAGAGGAATCAAAATGGCGTTTCCGAAGGGATGTGCAAAGTTGGACAAACTTTACTCCGCTCCGCTCCGGCTTCTCCTCTTCCTCTTCTCCCTCCTCCTCCTCCTCTTCCTCTTCTCTTCCTCCCTCCTCCTCCTCCTCCTCCTCCTCTCTCCTCTCCCGGAGAGGAAAACAACACACTTAATGGAGGAGGAGAAGTAGAAGAAGAAGAAGTCGTCGAAGAGTTTAGTGTGTTTAACTCCTGTTGCTGTGTGGAGGAGCAGCGTCCTCTCTCTGTCTCCGTGTCTCCACAGTGTCCTCCGTGTGTCTCCGTGTCTCTAACCCTGATCAGTTAAAGCTCATCACGTGTCTCCACCGAGCATCTCTACCGGATTACTGCTCCCGTCCTCCCGGTAACCGGTGATGGAGTCACAAACTGCTCATCTGATCATCTTCAGACTCTCAACCACTCACCTGTTTCACACCTTTTACTTTACTGCATAAACAGTTTAACAGTTAAAGAGTGGCACTTTAAAGCGTGTTTCTATCCTCTTCAAAGTGCAACTCGTTTCCTTAACAAGTGACTTTCCTTCTTTGTTGTAGAAAGTTGTAGAAAAATAAAGAAAAAGTAAAGAAAAAGTAAAGAAAAAGTCGCCAGTAGACGTTTTGTGTTTTCTCGCGTCACGTTGAGTTGAAGCTGCTGAGAGATAAGAGACCACTGGACAGGCAGCTACACGCAGGTATCGCGAGGGTTGATGAGGGAGATGTCGCGAGGTTTGGGAGGTGAAGAGAGGATGCCCAACCGTCAGGAGGAGGAGGAGGAACTGCTACTGACTCCAGAGAGGTGTTGGGAGGACCTGATGACTTTATCACAATAAAAATACAAAAAATATTTAATAATTCCCTCCAAAAATACAAAATATCATCAATATCTCAGTCTTCAGAACAAAAGAAATTATATAGTTTTGTGTCTAAATGGCTTAAACATAATCTAGTTCCTGTTTGATAACTGGACATTAAACATCTTTAAAAGGTAAAGTAATCCTTTATTAAGTTATTTAGTATAAAAAAGTAAGGTAAAAATCCATCTTGAACTCTTATTTAAATCTTAAAAGCAAAGTTAAAAGTAAAGTAATTTAATTTAAAAACTTTTAAAGCAAAGTTTAAAGTAAAATAGTTCCACCTTAAAAACTTAAAAACTTTGAGTAATTTAGGTACATGTATAAAAAAAAGTGGGGTAAATCCATCTTAAAATCTTATTTAAATCTTAAACGTCAAGTTAAAAGTAAAATATTTCCATCTTAAAATCTTAAAATTAAAATAATTTGATTTTAAAAACCTTAAATGTAAAGTTAAGAGTAAAGTAATTCCACCGTAAAGCCTTAAAAGTAACGTAATTCCACCTTAAAATTTGAAAACGTCATGAAGTTATTTAGTAACATGTATAAAACAGTGAGGTAAACCCATCTTTAAACTCTCAATGATTCACCTGTTCACACCTTTAAACAGTGACACTTTAAAGCTTGTTTTTCTCCTCTTTAAAGTGCAACTCGTTTCCTTAACAAGTGACTTTTCCTTCTTTGTTGTAGAAAGTTGCAGAAAAGTAAAGAAAAAGTAAAGAAAAAGTCGCCAGTAGACGTTTTGTGTTTTCTCGCGTCACGTTGAGTTGAAGCTGCTGAGAGATAAGAGACCACTGGACTGGCAGCTACACGCAGGTATCGCGAGGGTTGATGAGGGAGATGTCGCGAGGTTTGGGAGGTGAAGAGAGGATGCCAACCGTCAGGAGGAGGAGGAGGAACTGCTACTGACTCCAGAGAGGTGTTGGGAGGACCTGATGACTTTATCACAATAAAAATACAAAAATATTTAATAATTCCCTCCAAAAATACAAAATATCATCAATATCTCAGTCTTCAGAACAAAAGAAATTATATAGTTTTGTGTCTAAATGGCTTAAAAATAATCTAGTTCCTGTTTGATAACTGGACATTAAACATCTTTAAAGGTTTTAAGTTATTTAGTATAAAAAAAAGTGAGGTAAAATCCATCTTAAAATTAAAATAATTTAATTTTAAAAACCTTAAATGTAAAGTTAAAAGTAAAGTAATTCCACCTTAAAAACTTAAAAACTTTGAGTTATTTACTTACATGTATAAAAAAAAAGTGAGGTAAATCCATCTTAAAATCTTATTTAAATCTTAAAAGTCAAGTTAAAAGTAAAATAATTCCATCTTAAAAGCTTAAAATTAAAATAATTTGATTTTAAAAACCTTAAAATGTAAAGTTAAGAGTAAAGTAATTCCATCTTAAAAATTTGAAAAAGTCATCAAGTTATTTAGTTACATGTATTATCATTTTTCATCTTAAAAAAAACGTATTTAAATGTTAAAAGTAAAGTAATTGCACCTTTAAACCTTAACAGTAACGTTATTCCACCTTAATATATCATTTAAACCTTAAAAGTAAAGTAATTCCATATAAATATATACATATAAATATATACATTTTGTCATACGTACATTTAAGTATTGTTAAAAATCAGTCGTTAGAAGATGTTTTATTTAGTGAGTAATTACTGAAGTTGTGTGAATATAATTCTTAAAGTTTCCTCCATTTAAATGCAGTCAGCAGTGATGTTAATGTGAGCGTCTCGACTCCTCGCTGCTCGCTGCATGTCCTGTTCTTCTCCCACATTCCTGCCAGCCCTCCATCTCCAGATTCAGACCCCTCCCATCCATCCTCCTCCTCCTCCTCCTCCTCCTCCTCCTCCCATCCTCTCCATCTCACCCCTCCTCCCCTGCAGGCGTCTGCAGCGGAGCAGAAGAGTCTCTCGGGCTGGTTGGGCTGTTGCTGCTGATGGAGGAGGGAGGATGGAGGAGGGGCTGATGGGAGGACTGGGTGTTACCACCACTTTAGTTTGAGCTTAAATTACTTAAAAAAATGCATTGAGTCTGGTTTAGGAGGCTGTTTACCTGCTGCAGTGAGCTTTTACTATTAAAAGATTAGTTATACATTCAGGGAAATATACAATAACTACAAGTCATGTATGTCCCAGTTACATGTATACACATGTTTATTAAGTTATTTAGCTACATGTATAAAAACTTAAAAAGTGAAGTAACTCCATCTTGAAATCTTATTTAATTCTCAAAAGGAAAGTCTAAAGGAAAGTAATTCCACCCTAAAACCTTAAAAGTAAAATAATGCCATCTTAAAACCTTAAAAAGTAAAGTAAAAAAGTAAATTACTTTCACCTTAAAACCTGAAAAGTAAAGTCAAAAGTAAGGTAATTCCACCTTAAAACCTTAAAAGTAAAGTGAAAAGTAAAGTACTTCCACCTTAAAAACCTTAAAAGTAAAGTCTAAAGTAAGGTAATTCCACCTTAAAACCTTAAAAGTAAAGTCTAAAGTAAAGTACTTCCACCTTAAAACCTTAAAAGTAAAGTCTAAAGTAAAGTAATTCCACCTTAAAACCTTAAAAGTAAAATAATGCCATAATAAAACCTTAAAAGTAAAGTAAAAAGTAAAGTACTTCCACCTTAAAAACCTTAAAAGTAAAGTCTAAAGTAAAGTAATTCCACCATAAAACCTTAAAAGTAAAGTCTAAAGTAAAGTAATTCCACCCTAAAACCTTAAAAGTAAAGTCTAAAGTAAAGTAATTCCACCCTAAAACCTTAAAAGTAAAATAATGCCATGATAAAACCTTAACAGTAAAGTAAAAAAGTAAAGTACTTCCACCTTAAAACCTGAAAAGTAAAGTCAAAAGTAAGGTAATTCCACGTTAAAACCTTAAAAGTAAAGTAATTACACCATAAATCCTTAAAAATAAAGTAAAAAGTAAAGTAATTCCAACTTAAAATTTTAAAAGTAATGTCAAAACTAAAGCAATTCCACCTTAATGGGAGGACTGCGTATCACCAGGACTTTAGCTTGAGCATAAATTAATTAAAAAATGCATTGAGTCTGGTTTAGGAGGCTGTTTACCTGCTGCAGTGAGCTTTCACTATTAAAAGATTAGTAATACATTCAGGGAAGTACACCTTTATTTCTGACAGTAAAATGAAATCCCCAGAGCCAGGAGGTAGTTAGCTTAGCTTAGCATAAAGACTGGAAGCGGGGGGAACAGCTAGCCTGGTTCAAAATACACATCTAAAGGTCACTAATAAACATGTTGGATCTCATCTGTGATGCACTTTTACACTTCACTCAGAGCTGCAGACTTTAAACCTCCTGATGTGATGATCTGATAGAGAAGCACACACACACACACACACACACAATCACAAACACACACACACTCACACAAACACACACATAACGACATTACATCACTAATCCAATCACTGCTTTTCACCTCAACGGGCCACTTTTCAATGCAAATGAATCTATTGAGATACAACGAGCCCATCCCAAACACACACACACACATGCTCACGCACGCACACACACACACACACAGCATTGTCATTGTGATCAAGGAAGCTGACCTGAGCTGAGATAAAACAATGATCAGGTGAACATTATACCTGCTAAACATCAGCACGATAGCGAGCTACAATATCAGAGAAGCGTTTAAGAGAGTAAATGATGCCGTCGGCTGCTGTTAGCAGAAGGCTAAACTATTAGCAACCCTTTCTCTCCGTCTCTGAAACGCTTCTCTGATATCGTCTGTCTCTCTTTGTGACTGACTTTACTGAAGGAGAGTTAACTATAGACATCCACAGATCTATACGCCCTCAGTTTATCTCTACAGCGCTGCCGTTGGCCTCCAGCCCGCTGGTCGGACGGCTCCACGCTACAGGAAATGAGTCCAACAGAGGACGCCGCCGGGTCACGGTCCCTCTGCCTCACTCCTCGCCGCTAGGAGACGACTTCACCGCGAGGAGAGCAGGCGTTAGCTAGCTAGCTAGCGTTCTCCAGCCGTCTCCTCCTCCTGCAGTCGTCTCCAGCGGCGTAGGGGTCTAATCTGCTCCCGTTGGTTCATGTGAACGTTCTCAACTACCTCTGGTGATCCTGGAGAGTGAGTGACGGCACATGTTGAGACAAACTAGGATTCTCTTCAGCCGTTGTTAAAGAAACAAGCCAACAATAGTTGCTAGCCAGCGTTAGCTAACGTGTTCAGAGATGTATTCTGCCTCCACTAAACCCGTCACCATGGTTACCAACACGTCACCATGGTTACCAACGGAGAAGAGGTGGATAATACATATTAGAATGTGAAATCTGCATCCAGATAACTTTGAATGATTCATGTGCTCATTTGACTTTAAACTCAGGTTCAAACTAATCCAGTCAACTTGTTCTTTCACTACATTTAAAACCAAACTAAAAAGAATTTACAGAACAAAAAAAAAAAAAAGAAAAGTCTTCTTTTGCATCCCGGCCTGAAAACCGGAGACGCAGAAGAGAGAGTGTGATGTTATTTATTGGACTGTAACCATGGAGCTGTTGCCGGGGAACGAACCATCGCCAACAAAAGGGTGGATTCATCCATTCACCAAGCGGAGAGCAAAAGGAGGAGGAAGAGGAGGAGGAGGAGGAGGAGGAGGAGAGGCATCCCTAAACTCCAAGTCTCCAGCAGCCCGGAGAAAGGAGATCTGAGCTGGAGGGTTTCTCAACGCTACCAGTTGACACAGTTGTTGTTGATGAAACTTTACACACTCCTCCTCCTCCTCCTGGTTCATTGGAGCGTTGTCCGGACAGGCAGGCAGTCACATGAAGCCAACACCTGTCGACAGTGTGGGGGGATGACGAGCACATGCTGCTCCGTCTCACTGTTTCCCCACCAGCCTCACAAACACATGTGCAGCTCTTCATCCCCGTTTTCACAAAAAGATGTTTGACAAACGGAGAAAGTGTGAGACGCAGCAGCTCAGACATGTGCTCCGGAGGAGGAGGAGGAGGAGGACGAGGAGGAGGATGGTGGTGGGGGAGAAGAGGAGGAGGGAGGGAGGAAGGGAGGAGGGGGTGAAAAACCGGTTTCCAATAGTGACGGATGATTTGTAGGTAACAGTTGTTTGCCTTGCAGCCTGAGGCCGCTCAGCCACAGACAGAGTTTGGAGCATGCAGCTCTCACTGAGAGGCAGCTGAACTCTCACAGCTCAACGCTGGTTAAGTTAAAACACAGACTGCTGCTGAATATACTACAGGTTCAAAAGACTGCAAACAACACAGAGATAATACAGACGTCTTCCTTTAAGTCTCTAAAGAGCAGTGACTGAGAGTCAGACAGAGAGAGGGAGCAGGAAGTGATGGTGTGTCTGCCATTTTTGTAGTTCACTGCTGAACTCATGATTTATGAGTTGAATTATTAACGTTTGTGTTGAAACAATTGTGTTGTTTCAGTCATACGATGATGACGATTATCATTATTATGATTATTATTATTATTATTATTTTGATCTCTTTGTAGTCCTAGCTTGTACCCGAAGCTCTCTCTCTTCTTGTCCCATAATCCTCTTGGGTTGTTTGGTTCAATCGTACGCTTGCGCCGCACGGCGACAGAACGCGCAATAATCTGCAACAAATAATACTAAAGACTCACGATACTAATGATACTAAAGACTCACGATACTAAAGACTCACGATACTAATGATACTAAAGACTCACGATACTAATGATACTAAAGACTCACGATACTAATGATACTAAAGACTCACGATACTAAAGACTCACGATACTAATGATACTAAAGACTCACGATACTAAAGACTCACGATACTAATGATACTAAAGACTCACGATACTAATGATACTAAAGACTCACGATACTAATGATACTAAAGACTCACGATACTAAAGACTCACGATACTAATGATACTAAAGACTCACGATACTAATGATACTAAAGACTCACGATACTAAAGATACTAAAGACTCACGATACTAATGATACTAAAGACTCACGATACTAAAGACTCACGATACTAATAATACTAAAGACTCACGATACTAATGATACTAAAGACTCACGATACTAAAGACTCACGATACTAATGATACTAAAGACTCACGATACTAAAGACTCACGATACTAAAGTCTCACGATACTAAAGACTCACGATACTAACGATACTAAAGACTCACGATGTTTGAGTTGGGAGTGAGAACGAGTTGGCAGGTCAGTGATGGTCCTCACAAGTAAAGATCAAACATTTGTGTGTGTGTGTGAGTGTGTGTGTGTGTGCGCATGTGTTAGACTTAAGTGTTATCCTGACTGACCAGTTTTGTGATGCTGATACATTAGATACAGATACCATGACGACAACGAGTCACCTGTTGCTGTCGGGGGATGAGGGATGGGAGTGTTGACACCTACAAAACACACACACACACACACGCACACACACACACACACACACACATAGCTATTTTTATAAGTTAAAAAAAGCAAAAAAAATAATTTAAATAAAATAGAATAAATATAAAAATGAGTAATCGTTTTTTAAATTTGTTATTATAAACTCAAATTAAAATAAACAACACAAAAAGAATTTAAATAAAGTTGAATAAAACTTGAATAATCCTCTTTATTTGTTTTTAAGCTCTTTTTATTATTTCAAATAAAAAAAATGCAAAAAAGAATTTAAATAAAGTTGAATAAAACTTGAATAATCCTCTTTATTTGTTTTTAAGCTCTTTTTATTAGTTCAAATAAAATAAAAATGCAAAAAATAATATAAATAAAATAGAATAAAACATCAATAATCCTCTTTTATTTGTTTTTAAGCTCTTTTTATTATTTCAAATAAAAAAAATGCAAAAAACAATTTAAATAAAATAGAAAAAAAGAATAATCCTTTTTTAAATTTGTTTCTAAGCCATTTTTAAGAGTTAAAAAAGCAAAAAACAATTTAAATGTAATAAAATAAAAACTGAATATTCAAGTTATTTGTTTTAAGCTCTTTGTTCAAAGTGAAAAAAAAAAATATTTATATAAAATTTAATAAAAATATTTGTTTTGAAGTTCTTTTTATATGTTAAAAATAAGAAAACGGCAATATAAAAAGTGAATCAAATAGCATAAAAATGTAATAATAATCTCTTATTTGTTTCTAAGCTATTTTTAATAATTAAAACGTAAATAAATAAATCCGTCAGCTGTCCAGAGAGACGGCGTCTGCCTTCACTAGCAGAGATAATAAAACAGAAACTTGTATCAGCGTTATTGTCGACACAGTCCAGAGCGCTGAGTGACGTGTGAGTCTAATATTAACACCGAGCCCACAAACTGTCGACAGCCAAACAGCCTCACCATCACTCCAAACTAAACTCCTCCATCACAAACAATACTCCAGAAATAAAAAATAGAAAATGAACTTTGAGTATCAGAAGTAGAATTAGATTATGTATTTATTTATTTATGTATTTATGATGCATTAATCTCTCTGTCGTGGAGTCATTTTCTAAACGCCTAATTTATTTCTCTTCTGTTTATCTAACTGCGTAAATCTTATTTTCAAGAGAGCATAACAACATTATAACAACTAAAAAAGCAACATAAACTGGCTGTAAAAGAACATAAATAACATTCAGTAAAGATGCAGACAGTACGTATGTGAGTTTTTAAATTGATCTAAATAAAGTAAAAGCGTCTTTCCAACTACTGAGAATGTCAGTTTAATAACAGAGCAGTTTAAATGTGAACAACTGAGAGTTTGTTTGTGGGAATAAAAGTAGAAGAAGTTGTTCTGGTCAGATTAGCAGGTTAAAGTCTGCTGGCCCCTCCTGGTGGTCACACTGTTCAACTGCAGCTGGTTACACAACTCACAGTACTTCATCATGAACTACTTTATACTTCTACTCCACTACATCTCAGAGGGACATATTGTACTTTTTACAATACTTTTTTAGATTAATCATCTGTTATTTATTATCAAATTACTTTTATGAGTTGAAAAATGTATTTAAAAAATAAAATAAAATAAAAATAAAATAATCCTGTTATTTTTTTTAAAGTTCTTTTAATAAGTTAAAAAGTTAAAAGTGAGGAAAAATAATTTAAATAAAATTGAATAAAAATATAATAATAATAATAAACCAAACTATAATTAAAAATTAAATAAATAAAGCTAAAGGAAATAAATACATACATAAACATACATATAAAAATAATGAAGCAAAAAGATTTTAAATGAAATCGAATTAAGTTTTAATAATCTCTGTTAATGTTTTTAAGATCTTTTTATAAGTTGAAAATTTAAAAATGCGAAAAAGAATTTAAATTGAATAGAATAAAAATGCAACAACCTCTTTTATTTGTTTTTAGCTCGTTCTATATACAAATAAAATACATGTTAAAACGCATTTTAATAAAATAGAATAAAAATGTAATAATACTCAGTTATGCTTCAAGCTTTTTGATAAAAAAAAAGTTATTTTTATAGGTTGAACAAAAATAAAAATGAATAGTCATCCGTCATTTACTAAGTACTGTACTTCAGTACAATTTTGAAGTATATGTACTTAAGTGTTTGCATTTTCTGCCACGTTCTACTTTTACTCGACGACATCTCAGAGGGAAATATTGTACTTTTTACTGCATTACATTTATTTATTACATAATAAAACACACAATATGATGCAGTACTATACTAGTAATCTACCCAGTAGTCGTATACATAATAATAATATTCTGTAATAAAACACTTTAAAAGGAGCCGTTCTGCATATAGAGTAGTTTTATGTTTGATACTGATAATACTTCTGTACTTTTACTTAACATTTTGAATTCAGGACTTTTACTTGTGATGGAGTATTTTTAGACAATGATATTTGTTCTTTTATTTAAGTAACAGATCGGAGTATTTCTCCCAGCACACAGTGTAGAAATACAAGTAAAAGTCCTGCATTCAAAATGTTGCTTTAGTCCAAAAGTATTAGCATCAAAATATATTTAAAGTACAAAAAAATAAAAGTACTCGTTAAGCAGAATGTCTCTTTTACTTGTAACAGAGTATTTTTCCAATGTGTATTTCTACTTTTACTAAAGTAAAACTCACATTAAAATGATGTTTTTATTATGCTGCTATGGAGTGATTTCTATTATAAATACCTTTTTAAATAATAGTCTGTGACACCGTCAGTGGTTTTGAATGCTTTTATTGTTAGTAGAAAGTTCACTATTAATAAATGTAGAACAGAAAAAAAGACTATAATCACATTTGATAATGAAAATGAGAAGATGAAACAGATTTGATATCCAGACTGAGAGGAGGCTCTGAGGCACTTATAGATTCAATCATATTTCAACTGATTCGGTCAGTTTTCTGCTCATATTTCAGTTTCCAAAACTCATTTTATCAAGAAAAAAAATCAAGTTTAATTTAAATTCAGTGATAAAACTGAGTGTTTAAAGGTTCAACTAGCGGAGAAAACACATTTTGGATAAAAAAATTGCCTGAAGTTTGTTACATTTACTCTCTAAAAACACAAAAGTCCAGTCTGTAAATGTTTACATTTATTTATTAAAGTTAAATTCCTCACTTGTGCATCATTATGGATGGAAAAGAAAATAATTAAATTTAGCGGCTTTTAAAAAAATTAAAAACAGTGACATTATGTAAACAAAGTGACATTTAAAAGGATAAAATTCAGAAAATTAATGAATATTTGGTGATTATGATGTTGGGTGAAAAATTAACTTGTGAAAGTGGAAAATAATATTAATATATCGTATTTTTTATAGCTGTTTTAGGAAGGGGATACTTTTGTCCTCTAAGGTTTCAAGAGGGAGTTTTTGTTTTAAATCCCAAAATATAAAAAATCAATCTCATTGACATATCCCAGACTGGAAAAATAATAAAATAAAATGTCCCTTAGCATTTAGTCTACAGAAAATAATTAAATATTTGTGTTTTTCCATAAAATTGAGTAAACAAACTGGCATTTAAAGGGTTAAAATTCTGAAAATTAATTAATAATTGGTGGTTATGATGTTGGTTAAAAAATTAAATTGTGAAAGTGGAAAAATAATATTAATATATTGTATTTTTTATAGAATTAGTTTTAAGAATTAAGAACATTTTAGTCCTCTAAAGACAGCAGAGCGACGTTTTAAAAGGATGTAAAAGGGTTAGAAACTGAATGCAGTTTGATTATTATTTAATTAGGAGCAGTAATTAACAGCTGGACCTTTTTAAACTCTTTAAAGGTTCCTGAGCTGATTGCAGGTTTCAGTTGTGGCCAAAGGTATATGGACAGCAGCTGTCACAATCACATGACGAAGGATCATTTGGGTGTCCACATACTTTTTGTAACGTCAGGTTCATTTTTATTACAGTTTAATCTGAGTTTAAATCTGAAATTAAATTAGTGTAGACAAACCAGATGTCTTTGTTTACACTGGAACCAAACATCTATTTATTAATTATTATTTCCTGTCTGCTCTTTAATATGAATATATGTTTTTACGATGGCGTTTACACGCTTTGTACTGACCTCAGATCATCGCATCAATTTCTCATCTATTATCTTGACGTGACCTTTAACCTTTGAGCCTCCTCACTAGACGGATTTTAAATTGTCTCCGTCTGCGGAGCAAAATATAAAAACTATGAATTTCACGTTATTTGTGTGAATGAAATTAAAGAAGAAATCAAATCATCAAAGACGTCATTTTGTTCGGTTTGTTGGCCCCGCCCACTCAGATTGAAGCTGCTGGGATTGGTGGATGCGTGGCGGAAGCGGCGAGGTGCGGTGGTCGCAGCTCTGTGAACCAATCGTCTCGGGCCGCCGTGACGATCACGTAAGCAACTCCCCACACCTGAAAGAAGACAACAGACGAGCTCGTTAAACTTTCAGGGCGTTTTTCAGACCTGCGGTTTGTTCCGATTCACGGACTAGTTTCATTCCATCGCTGCATTTCCTCGGCTCGTTTGTGTTCGCACGGCAACATTCAAGCTGTTCTCTCATTGGTCAAGAATGTTCCCGGGAAGAGTTGCTCAAAAAACTTCCTCCTCTTCCGTCTTAAGAAAATATGTAAACAGAAAAATCAAAAAAATCTAATTAGAATCTAAACATTAAATCGTGCAGCAGCTAAATTATAGTAATAAAATATAACGTTAAATAAAATAAAGCATGAAATAAAATATAATACTGTGGTCTTAGTTAGTAATATTAAAATGTATGAACAGGAAATTAAGAGGTAATTAAATCATCTAAAACGTCTGCTTTAACTTCACTTTAAAAGATTAAAAAAGTTGTGAATCACTAACAGATTATACAACATGTGACATTTATAATATTTAACACTTTAATATATAAGCACATTTAGAAACAAAACAACATTTATATATATTTAAAGGTTTATTACGATGTTTTTTACCACATTTTTAATAAAAGTTATGAAACGTTCATTAAAAGTTATGAAATAATCAGCTGTTTCAGGTTTCATATTAGAACAAATGTAAACAAATGTAAAGTTACTAATAAGTATAAGTTAGTATATTTATGAAGTAGAGATTTAAAATGAGCAGGTTGATCTTTCTTACCGTTTAGATGAAGAGAAGTTCGTCTGTCGAGTCTCTGATGATCAAATCAGACGAAGATCTGATCCACTAAACATCAGTTCACACACACACACGCACACGCGCACGCACACGCACACGCACACACACACACACACACACACACACACAATAATAAAAATGCAGCATAAGAATCTCCACTACTCGTGGTGGGAAGTACATTTACCCAAGTACTGTGCTCTATTTCCATTTTCTGTTACTTTATCCTTCTACTTCTCTACATTTATTTGACACTTGTAAGCTACTTTCTACATAAAATAAAATAATATGATGAAGTACTGTAGTACTAATCTACCTAGTAGTATACAAAGTAACTTCAACACGTTGATTAACTGCAACTTTAAAATACTCTTACATGTATTTAGTGATATAACATATAATATTCTATATTAATACACTGTGAGAGAAGCCATTCTGCATAATGAGAACTTCTACTTTTGATACTTTAAATACATTTCACTGATAATACTTGACTCTACTTGTAATGAGGTACTTTTAAACTTTTACTTCAGTAAAGGACCGGAGTACGTGTTGGTGATGAACCTGTGTTTGTTTGTTTGCAGCTGAGTCATCTTAAATGAGCTCAAAGTGTTAATGGAGTCTGGTCCGACTGCTGCTTCAACAGAACGTTCAAAAACATGAGACACAAAATATTCAGACGGACAGTAAACATGTTTTTCTATCCAACAGGAAACAACTGATTTAAGTTCTGTACTCGTGTTCAACACTGAGACGCAGCTTCAGATGGAGATGTTGTCTTTTTATCTGCTTTTAAATTCAAAGATCAACATTTCATATAAAATGTGTAACACGGATGTTGAAGACGACTTCATGCCGTCCGGTTTAGAGGTTTAAAGGGACTATTTGTAACTTTCAGAAATGTCTTGTTCACAGCTTCACCTGTGTCCGTTAAGTCAACTAAAGTCAGCGTCGGGCTGGCGCTTGTGCTCGCTCTACATAGACATGAAGGAACATCGCTCAACACAGTGAAGAGACACACGTCAGCTAAAAGCACAATATCACTCTATATTTCAGCTGCTTGGCAGTAATGTTAGCTGACCAGACCAAGGTCTCTCCATGAATCAATGCTGATCCTAGTGTTGGCTTTTCCTGCCTCAGCGCAGGCTGAGGCAGCTCCACAGCAAGAAACTTGTCTCCCTCCGCCCGCAGCCGGAGTGAACAGGGAGACACCGGCACCCGGTCGGTAACAAGACAACAACGTTTCTCTCTGCGGAGCCCCGTCACTTCACAAGACACGGGAAACCTCTGTTGGTCTGGAGGAGCTGCAGCAGTTATTTCTGCACAAACGTCCACTGAACATTCACTAGATATTCTCAGAGCTAAACTAACTCTTCTGCAGTGTGGAGTGAGCGCGCGTTCACGTCTAGAGGTGGAGAGAGTACGCGAGAACGTGCGCCCGCTCCGAGTGAAGGCAGGCAGGCAGTGGAGCGGAGACGCCGGCCACAAGGGAGCGTGCATGTGTCCCGACCCGGTACATTTATACGCTTAAAAAGTTACAAACAGTCCCTTTAATTCTACATTAAAAACCTACTGAGATATTGGAGAGTGAAAAACACAAGAAATCAGTTTCCTCTGCAGGAACTTCCTCTGACCTCGACCGCCGGGCTGTGAGGTCGTCCTGTGAGGTCATCCTGTGAGGTCATCCTGTGAGGTCATCCTGTGAGGTCATCCTGTGAGGTCATCCTGTCAGGTCATCCTGTGAGGTCATCCTGTGAGGTCATCCGGTGAGGTCATCCTGTGAGGTCATCCTGTCAGGTCATCCGGTGAGGTCATCCTGACACGCTGCTGCCGATTGGTCAGGTGACCAGTGGTCCATTTCCTGTTTGTTGACTGACATATCTGCTCTGAACTCAGCAACAAGAGATTATAATATTCTGTTTTTATCACTAGCAAATACATGTAAGACCATTTCAATGTTGTAGTTCATCAGTGTTGAACTTTGTGGGTAGATTTGTAGTATCATATCATAGTATTTATGTATAAAATAACTTAAAAGTGTCAAAGTAAATGTAATAAAAGGTACAATATTTGCCTCTGAAATGGAGCGAAGTAGAAAATTGTACTTTAGTAGAGTAAATGTAATTCCTACCACTGGTTGTGAAGATGTTTAAACAGTATTCTGGTAGTTTTGGGTGAATAATACAAGCTGTTGTCTCTCACTAACATTTTAATGTTGTAGTTTGTCAACATGGAGACAATTTGAGTTACTTAACTACTGAGTAGAATAACAGTAGTACTGTATTATATATATTTTTTGGTGTAAAAAGTAACTATAAGAGTCAAATAAATGTAGTGTACATCTGAGTTATCATGATTACGAGATTACGACTCCTTACCCGTCTTTTACATCAACTCATAATTACGACGAGAGCTCGGCTATATCCGACTCAACACCACGGAAACTAACGTCTACTAAAGATATTTTATTCCATCACGTGCAGCAATGGATTACGCAATAATAAAAATCATCATCATATTGAGACCAAACTCAATACGTTTCTTATACACCGTTTTAGTGTCATGATAAGGTCATGATGACGTCATGATGACTTACTGATGAGGTCATGATGAGGTCATGATGACTTACTGATGAGGTTATGATGACGTCATGATGAGGTCATGATGATGTCATGATGAGGTCATGATGAGGTCATGATGACTTCATGATGAGGTCATGATGAGGTTATGATGAGGTCATGATGAGGTCATGATGAGGTCATGATGACGTCATGATGACTTCATGATGAGGTCATGATGAGGTCATGATGACTTCATGATGAGGTCATGATGAGGTTATGATGACGTCATGAGGAGGTCATGATGAGGTCATGATGAGGTCATGATGAGGTCACGGTGTTAGCTGGAGGCTAAGAGTGTGTTCCAATCCGCGTACTTCCAGAAGTACACTTCAATGTAGTGCACTTTGTGCACTCTGTACTCACTTGAGTTGTGCGTAAATTTCAGCGGGGTAGGATCGTCTCAAATGGAATACTCTGCGGCGCACTGACCGGAAATGACGATCGCAACATTTGACCGCGGCTCGCTACCCGCCAAAATATCTTCTGAAAAAAAATTAAAGCAGAGTGGAAATTACGTTTCCAACGTCGTCGCCTACGATGTGTCCTCCTGTTGGCTGAAAATGCACAGGTATGTTTACGTATTGTTTTATTCTGTTATCTACGTATGTTTGAATAGTGGTCGTGGCTCCGCCCCTTCCGCTACGTAGCCAAGATGGCGACAATTGAGTGTGGAAAGTGTCCAGCGTTCCACACTCAACGATCTGACCGTTTTGAGTACAACATCTGGGTACTTTGAGTGCACTGCATTTTGCCGTACTTCCCAGTGTGAACGCACTTATGCACTCAAAATAGTAAGTGTAAGTACAGTTCAGTGGACGTTTGTGCAGAAATAACTGCTGCAGCTCCTCCAGACCAACAGAGGTTTCCCGTGTCTTGTGAAGTGACGGGGCTCTGGAGCGAGTTACTTTGTCGTCTCGTTACCGACCGGCTGCCGGTGTCTCCCTGCTCTCTCCGGCTGCAGGTGGAGAGAGCAGGGAGACTCGCTGCAGAGCCCCGCTACACACTAGGATCAGCATTGATTCATGGAGAGACCTTCGTCTGGTCAGCTAACATTACTGCCAAGCAGCTGAAATATAGAGTGATATTGTGCTTTTAGCTGACGTGTGTCTCCTCACTGTGTTGAGAGATGCTCCTTCATGTCTATGTAGAGCGAGCACAAGCACAAGCTCGACGCTGACTTTCGTTGATTTAACGGCCACAGGTGTCGCTGTTAACAAGCATTTCTGAAAGTTACAAATAGTCCCCTTAACGGTCCGCCCACTAAACACGTCACCATGGTTACCGACGGAGACGAGGTCGATGAGGTTTCTCTTCTACCACCAGACGTCATGGTGTCTCTGCTCTGCGGCTCATCAGTCACCAGACGTCACGGTGTCTCTGCTCTGCGGCTCATCAGTCACCAGACGACACCATGAAATATAAGAGGTGTTTTATTTGTTCTGTATTTTCTGGGCTGAGAGCCAATTATCTTTAAGACTTCAGGTTCCGTCTCCCGGAGGACGAGTCACCGTCTCTCACCTCCGACTGGCTTTAATCCGTCTGACTCATCAGGACTGACTGACTGAGGGGTGTTATTATGGTCTGTCAGCAGATCTGCTCACGTCTCTCACTGTGCATGACGGGACGGGGAAAAAAGAGATTCAGGAGAGGACAAGAAAAATAAAGACACTTATGACATTTCCTGTCAGCGCTCTACTGTCCACTAGAAAGAAGGACAAAAGGAGGACATGATGGCAGATAAAATAAAAATAACTGAAGTACAGAAGGAGAGAGTTCATTTTACTTAAAGCTGCAGTAAGCAGTATATCTTTGGCATCATCACTACTGTCGGGATGTAGTCACCGTTTTATATTAATAACTGTTTTTAATCATATTTGCTCCATTTCTACCCGCTGCTGCTTTAAGTAAAACATCTGTATACATCTGGCAAGAAGTAGAGACGGGATGGACAGAACAAGAGAAGATGGGACAGACATAAAACTAAAGTCAACTGACGTCTTATTTGACCTTTGACCTGTGTAACATGAGCTGCAGGTCGACTTGTCTTTGAGCACCAGGAGGAAGTGAGAGCAGAGGAAGAGGAGGAGGAGGAGGAGAAGGAGGAGAGAGGAGGAGGAGGAGGAAGAGTAAGAGGAGGAGGAAGAGGTCACTCTGACATCTGGCTGCTGCGTTAACAACATCACAACTGAAATAAATAAATTCAAAGTTCAAACTGACGGTGATGAGATGTGGTTCCTCCTTCATGTTCCCCTCTCAGGATGACCTGTCATAACGTTAATGATCCTCTGATTATAACTAACAGTTATTTCATGATGGTTATGGCTGTCAGTTGTGCCAACAACACAACATTAAACTTAAAAAAAAAACATTAAAAATGTTAAAATAAATAAATATGAAAAATAAATAAAAAGGAAAAAAAAAAAAAAAGGAAAATAGAAAAAAAAAAAAAAAAAAAAAAAGAATGTTGTAAGGTGAGGTGCAGGAGAGCAAGGTGAAAAGTCACGAAGAGAAATCATCAGACTGGCAGGTAAGTATGCTTGAAAAATAAGGCAGACTTTTATTTTCAGTCTGTAAAAATTCCATCAAACAAAGGAAAAAACACATGGAGGGAAAAACATCCTCTGCATTCAGTTACACAGCTCACCACATGCCTGGTGCTGCTCTTTTTACCACTCTCCTCCCAAACTCTGCTTTCACACATGGTCATATAACCTAACCGCCGCCCTTCCAGTTCAAACTGGCCTATCAAGCGAGTGCTGCCATCAGCTCAGACTGGAATCACCTGCAGTGAGAACCTGGGAAATCAGAGCACACCTGATTACACTTGAAGCCACTCAGTCCCTGTCAGTCAATTAACCCCTTAACTACACACATAAGAAAAACAAAGATAACTGTGATCAACCCCACTTGGCTTTACCCAACAGTTAGTGAGGGAGTTTGTGCTTCCTCACAATGAAATAAAAAATAACTTCAACTGGAATTTAAAATCGCGTTTTGCTGCTCTCTGGCACAAAAGAGAGGAACTGCAGTTATTTCATAATGGTTACGGCTGTCAGTTGTTGCCAACAACACAACATTAAACTTAAAAATTAAAAAGAAAACATTATTAAAAATGTTAAAATAAAAAATAAATATGAAAAATGGATAAAAAGCCTATAACCAATGCCAATAACCTTGGCGGAGGTCTGCGCTCTTCAAGTGCACTTCTAGTTATTATTCATTTTATATATATTTATTATTTTTAATTACTATATAATATGTCATTACTATTTGACTTGTATTTATATTTAAGTATAATATTATGTTTATATTATTAGTATATTTGCGTGTATCTGTACGGGAATGTTTATGTAACTCACAAAACAATATCTGTCTTTCTTTTAAATATCATTTCGCTTCCTTTAGTGCAACTTTTATATATTTTATTCTGTTTTATTGCTTCACCTCACTTCACCAACATCACAAGCAGCAAAGAGGTGAAGGTCAAAGGTCAGAGCAGAGATAAACACGAGGAGGGGAAGTAGTTCTTTTGCTGCAGAGGAAGTCCTGATATTGAGTTATTCTCCTTTCATCTAAACTTGAGGAAACTCCTCAGAGGTTTGGTCCAGAAATGAGCCGAGCGTCTCCGAGCAGCAGAACAAACGTCTCACCGCCGCCGCGGGAGAACGAGTCAATACCCAGCAGTGAATCACCGCCGCCAACCCGCAAACCAATTACAGCCTCCACGGGCGCTTTGTACCGAGGCAGCCCTGTAATTATCCTGCAGGGATTAGCCAACCCTCCTGCACTCAGACACACGGCTAATTGATAAATAAGAGACGACGGCGACAGGCTCCACGCTCTCCGACTCAAATCTCCTCTCAAGGTTTTTATCAATCAGCAGTCAGGAGGCAACAGAAAGGAAGACGTTCTCACTGAACTGCTGATTACTAACTAACTTCATGTGAAGTGTTTTGTTGTAATGACAAGAGCTACTAATACAGTCAGATTTAATTCTTCCAAATAAAGGTTGGACTCAGTAACGTTTAGATCAGAGGAAGGCAGTGAGATGCCGATGAAAGCTTCACAAACTGATAGTAAATGTAGTTAACGTCGTTTGTGAAGCTAAAAAAAGAGTTTTTAGAAATGAAGTTTTGCATTGAGTCGAGGATGAACAGCAGAATTAACTGTAGTTTATTCCTTTGACGTTGGAAAGATAACCGAAGGAAATCTTGTTTTTTGGCCGAAAGCAAAATAAATAAAAATAAAATAAAATAAAATAAAATAAAATAAAATAAAATAAAATAAAATAAAATAAATGAAGGATAAAAAAAGCCAGAAAACACATAATTAATCAAATAAAACCTACATATAGATTAATTGATTTAACATTTTAACATTTGAATGACTTTATATACATGGGTGGTTTAATCTATAATAATACATCAGCATTTATTAGATTTTGTTTCAATAAACTGAATCTGTAAAGTGAGTTTTAAAATAAACGAAGTGAAGTAAAAAGTACAATATTAAGTATAAAATAACGTAAAATGGAAATACTCAAGTAAAGTACTCAAATACTTGAGTGAATGTACTTTGTCTCTCACAGTTGCTGTTACATGACTGTGACACCAGATGGCGCCACTGACTTAGAGAACAAATAGAGACAGTGATGATAGCTGATGCAGACACACACACACACACACACACACACACACACACACACACATACACACTAAGAGCCCCATTGAAGAATTTGCTGCTGTGATGTCACCCCTCCTTCTTCTTCATGGAGCTAAATTTGGCTGACATCATCCACGTCCCCCCCCCCCCTCAGACTTCTATAGTTGTGATGTATTATGTATGGTGTGTCCTTATTATGCCATCTCCCAGCAGGACCAGTGAAACCTATCTCTGTCTCGCTCCCAAATTCAAATCAGATCTGGTTGAGACGAGTTTACGCCGCCAACACCGCACACAGAAACACAGCTAAATGCCTCCTAACTGCTGCATTAATGATTTACAGGCTTTAATAACGTAAACAATACTCACTAAAACAACGCCAGGCTAATTTGACGTCATCCCTGAGAGGAAGACACGTTTTTACAGATATGGTGTTCAACGTGAAGCTGCAGAACTGGGAGGGAGAGTGAATGGAGTTCGGTGTGAATGAAGGTGAACCAGGCTCCGCCGGGGGAAGTTTGTTCTGTTTCTTTTATTTTCAGTGAGTTATTTGTGGAGGAGCTCTGAGCTGCAGGCGGAGACGGAGTCAGGACTTTAAACACACCGAGGTCATCCATGCAGAGTATTTTTTACTTTGTTTCACTTTCAAAACTGAGAAATACTATTAGAAATACAACCAGCTTCAAATGTTATCAGCTGATTGACGAGGCATTATCAGCCTCATAGATATGGGTTAGAAGGGGCCTGCTACACCTACTAGTAGGTTCAGATGGCCGTTATCATCACAGACTGTATATAAGAAGAGGACGTACTCACCATAACGTCACCAAACTGGTTTGTGGACTGACGTTTTGAAGCCTTGAGTTCATCATTTTGGCCATGGATGAAGAAGAGGGTCCAATAGACCACAGACCATGGATGTAGAAGAGGGTCCAGTAGACCACAGACCATGGATGAAGAAGAGGGTCCAGTAGACCACAGACCATGGATGTAGAAGAGGGTCCAGTAGACCACAGACCATGGATGAAGAAGAGGGTCCAATAGACCACAGACCATGGATGAAGAAGAGGGTCCAATAGACCACAGACCATGGATGTAGAAGAGGGTCCAGTAGACCACAGACCATGGATGAAGAAGAGGGTCCAGTAGACCACAGACCATGGATGTAGAAGAGGGTCCAGTAGACCACAGACCATGGATGAAGAAGAGGGTCCAATAGACCACAGACCATGGATGTAGAAGAGGATCCAGTAGACCACAGACCATGAATGAAGAAGAGGGTCCAGTAGACCACAGACCATGGATGTAGAAGAGGGTCCAGTAGACCACAGACCATGGATGAAGAAGAGGGTCCAGTAGACCACAGACCATGGATGAAGAAGAGGGTCCAATAGACCACAGACCATGGATGTAGAAGAGGTTGTGTTCTGGTCTTAAACCCTGTTGATGTCAGGCTACTGGCGCTACTAGCTACTGGCCGATAGCCGGTTGTTTGGGAACAGAGACGTGTCCCAAACCAACAACGTGTGCGTCCGTCTCTCAATCCTGTCTGACTTCCTGTCTGTGGCCTGTTGGTTCCTACTGAAGATGTGAATCTTTAATCAGTAAGCGGCTGCTGACTGTAGTATTCATCACTCGTTAGATCACAAGTTCAGACTGACCTGTATACTGTATACTACGTTAAGGAGATCTGATTGAGGGGGGACACTGCAGTTCCTCCTGTTCACCAGCAGAGGTCACCGACCACCTCAAACCCTCTGAAAGAACCATAAGTAGGGCAGCGAGATGAGGGAGTGAGAGTCCAGCTCTGATTGGACGAGAGGAGGACGGACTGCGTTCTGAAGGTCAAACTCAAAGTCAACACAACAAGGTCAAACACACACATGCACACACACACACACACACACACACACACACACGCACACGCACACGCACACGCACACACACACACACACACACACACACAGCTGGCTATTTAGTGACTGTGCAGAAGTTAAAT
>NC_051289.1:906195-951195 GCF_015220745.1 Sebastes umbrosus | reverse complement strand
GGCTTCACTTCACATTTAGTAGTGTGTGCGTGTGTGGCACGAGTGCGTGCGTGTGCATGTGTGTGCATGTGTGTGCGTTAACCAGGGGGATGCCCCCCCCCTCTCTGCACCTCGGTTTATCCCAAACTCAAACTGGAGACATTTGTTGAAATGTTTTCACCTTCAGAAATGTATTTATTTTGCAGATTTCATATTTAACTGTTGTCGTCATGCAGCTCATCTCTAATATAATATAATATATATTATATCTATAATAATCTCTGGTGTTACTGTGCGCGCTGTTAGAGCAGAAGAGGAAGAATATAAACATAAAAGGCCTGTTTGATTTGTCTGCAGACGGAACAGAAACAATAAATCAAATCAGATATTAAAGGTTATAAATGTGAAACAGGAGCTTCTTTTTGTTCTCCGGTTTGTGTCGGATCCGCGTGCGCGCCGCAGTGCGCGGATCTGCAGGGAGGAAGAGAAGCCTCCGGTAAAAACACCTCCTCGTTATTAATATCTGCTTTATTCCTATTTCATGTTTCCGATAAATAAAAAGAACGAAAAGAACGAAAACGCGCCGAAAAAAAAAAAAGATGATTTATCTGAATTTCCAATGCCGTGCACACGCCTCGTGCACGATGGAGAATAAAACATGCACGATATACCTATATATATATACATTTATAATAAATGATCTTTGGGATAACACCCTGGATGTGATGGCTTTAATGCAACGAACAGACCTGCAGCAGAAAACCTCCGGATCCGTCTAATACCTGGAAAAGCTGCAAAATGATCTGATAAATATAAAATATAAGATATGAAGCTGGTTGTTGTTTTGTGTTCTGTTGCATAACGACGCTGTGGAGGAGGCTCTGCGTGCGTGTGCGTGTAGTGTGAGTGTATATATATATATATGTGTGTGTGTGTGTGTGTGCGTGTGAATGATTTGCTGGTGGCAGAGAGATGCTGAATTATTCAGGACTGAATCCTCCTGCTGCTCCTCTCTGTTGTTAGAGAGAGGTTTATATTATTATATATTATTGATATTAGAGGCTTCAGGAGGAAACCAGTGAAATCATGTTGCAAATACAAACAATCCACAATGAGAAATAAAAGATAAAAATGTGTTTTGGATGATTTTTTCGATCTCAGAGAGAAAATCAAACAAAAAGCTGCTGAATTAAAATCGAATAAAATCGATTAATTAGACCGCATTTCAAATATGTTCCTATTTTTAATTAAAACGAAGCAACCTCCTGCAGACGTTCCACATCTCCATCAGCAGGGTTATTGGGTTCTATATGAATTGTGCATTGGGATTGGCTGCTACTGCTACTGCTGCTGCTGCTGCACATTAAAACACATTAAAACACATTAAAACACATGAAAACACATTAAAACACATTAAAACACATTAAAACACATGAAAACACATTAAAACACACTAAAACACACTAAAACACATTAAAACACATTCTGCTGCTGCTGCACATTAAAACACATTAAAACACATGAAAACACATGAAAACACATTAAAACACACTAAAACACATTAAAACACATTAAAACACATTAAAACACATTAAAACACATTAAAACACATGAAAACACATTAAAACACATGAAAACACATTCTGCTGCTGCTGCACATTAAAACACATTAAAACACAGAAAAACACAGAAAAACACATTAAAACACTAAAACATAGAAAAACACATTCACACATTAAACACATTAAAACACATTAAAACACATTTAAACACATTTAAACACATTTAAACACATTTAAACACATTTAA
Source organism: Sebastes umbrosus (assembly GCF_015220745.1). Taxonomy (NCBI): domain Eukaryota; kingdom Metazoa; phylum Chordata; class Actinopteri; order Perciformes; family Sebastidae; genus Sebastes; species Sebastes umbrosus. Next base: position 949,407 of record NC_051289.1, on the reverse strand, counting down.
ACACAGGACATTATTTTACTCCTGCAAAAGAAAAAAAGATTGCAGAAATATTGAAATTGCGTCCTGATATTAAATTGTACTATATTCACTGTGACGTTAAAGTCAGAATATTGTCAGAATGAGTTCTGCAGCTCGGTTCTGTTCGGTTCTGATAGTTTGAATTAGTGTTTTTTACTGGTAAATGGGCTCGTGTGATTCGGAGGTGGGTGTGTCTGCTGGAGGCTCCAACACGCTGCTGCTGCACCGAGGCACTGCAGGCAACACAGTGTGTGTGCGTGTTCGTGTGTGCGTGCGTGCGTGTGTGTGGGGTGAATGAGTGCGAGCGTGCGTGATGGGAGGCGTGAACGAAAAATGTTGTGCGCGTGCCCGTGTGAAGGGACTCTCCTGGTTTCACTCAAACGAGAATAAAAATACTAATAAATAAAAACAGAAGGATGAAAATATATTTAAAAAGATAAAACATGATTTTGGGGATCAATAAAAAAAACAAAAAAAGGACAAATAAATAAATAAAGAAAGGGATAATTAGAGGCCCTTAAATATAATGTAATAGAAATAAAACATAAATAGATTTAGTGGTTATTTTTAGGTGAAGAAGTGAAAGTAAAAACGTCGCTTTTGCACATAAATCTAGAAATGATAATTATTCACGAGACCAACCTCGGTTTGATATTAAATATGAATTAATGTGAAACCGCCTGAAGGAAACAGGTTTCTGTTAATAAAAGCAGATTAAAGTGAATGAAACAGTGAGGATGATGTCATCTTATCTCATATTCATTCATGTATTTGTTGGTGACCTTGTTTGGAGCTGATTGGCTCGTTTGACTGAATAATAATAAAATAATAATACAAGTGCTGCAGAGAGAAAGAAGCAGCGCGTGTTAAGGATGATGTAATGCCATCATCCATCCTCATCCATCCATACAGTGGTACACAGACAATGACTCTCATTCATCCATACTGATAATAAATACTAGAAACATCATACTGATATTAAATACTAGAAACATCAAACTGATATTAAATACTAGAAACATCATACTGATATTAAATACTAGAAACATCAAACTGATATTAAATACTAGAAACATAACGATATCATTCAAATATTATTATGAGGGAATTTAAGTATCAAACAACAGGATTATGCAATAAAAATAACATTTTAATGACAAATATTAACACTTTAATATATATTTAATTCAGGAATGTATATTTAAAAAATACTACAAGGCTCCAAAAACATTAGTTTTAAAAAAGGCTAATGTAATATTACAGTGTAATTATTATTATTATTTAAATAATAAATAGCATTAAAATTACCATTGTTATTATTTATTTATTCTTCATTCATTTCTTTCATTGTTATTTAATGAAAATGATAATACAAAGTTATGGAAATAATACGTAAATATATAAATAATAAATACATAACATTAATATTATTATTATTAAAATAATAAATGGCATTAAAACGATCATCAATAATATTTGTTTCTTTATTCATTGTTATTTAATGAAAATTATAATAAAAGAAGTTATGGTAATAATAAATAAATATATAAACAATAATTAAATAACACTATTGTATTATTATTATTATTATTATTATTATTCAAATAACAAATGGCATTACAATTACCATTAATAACACTTATTTATTTATTCACTGCTATTTAATTAAAATTCTAATAAAATATTTATGATAATAATACATGAATATATTATATATAAGAAACACCATTATTATTTATTATTATTACTTGATGATATATTACTCCTCCTACTACTACTACTACTACTACTACTACTAATAATAATAATAATAATAATAATAATAATAATAATAAATTAATTATAAAGTATAAAAATAAATAAGCACTGCTGAGCAATCAGGGTTAAATTATAGTCACAATAGAAACATTAAAGGAATATATTAATATATTATAATATATATATTATTGTTTTATATATATATAGTATTCTGGAGGTCACTTTAAACTCTCAGTGTAGCACCACATACTGTAAAAAAGTATCTTCCTCAGCAGACGAGGACAGTTTCTGTCTTTTCGTAGTTTTAGTCCGTTGGCTCAAAACTTGAGGTTCAAGGTTAAACCTGTGACCTTGGAAACAACTGATTTATTGATCAGGAAAAAACAATAAATGGAAATTTGAACATGAAAACTGAGAAACTCCGTCTGCTGATGAAGCACATGTGATATGATCAAAAGCTCCAGAACTAGGACTTTGTGCTTTCTTATCACATATATCAGACGGGATACTTCAAAAAACAAACAAAAAAATACAAGTTTAGATTCATAATAGATTAAATACACCTTTTTAGTCTGGCTTTTATTTAGTCAGTAGTTTTTTTATAGTGTACTTTATTTGATTATTTATTTAGTTCCTTTTCAGCACTTGGAGTTGCACTATGTAACTTGTGCTGTTTAAATAAAGTTTGATTGATTGAGATACTCACCTATAAATCAATACAGGAAAATAAAGTTTCCATGTGAATATTACAGGAGTATCTACGCTATAACACCCTGATGTCTTTTAGAAATATATTTTAGGAATAAAATAGAAGGTGATTTAGAGAGGACGTTTCCGGGGGGACACTAAAAAACGACGCTCAAATATTTGAAGTCGACGATTTGTTGGGTGTGTTGGAAAATGAGCCAACAATGATTATTTTACTTCAAGTCCAAAGTTCATTCTTGACCTTGAATAAGAAACAACAAGAAGTTGTAGTTTTGTTGCCTAAACTTAAAGAAGTTGTAGTTTTGTTGCCTAAACCTAAAGAAGTTGTAGTTTTGTTGTCTAAACTTAAAGAAGTTGTAGTTTTGTTGCCTAAACCTAAAGAAGTTGTAGTTTTGTTGCATAAACCTAAAGAAGTTTTAGTTTTGTTGTCTAAACCTAAAGAAGTTTTAGTTTTGTTACCTAAACCTAAAGAAGTTTTAGTTTTGTTGTCTAAACCTAAAGAAGTTGTAGTTTTGTTGCATAAACCTAAAGAAGTTTTAGTTTTGTTGTCTAAACCTAAAGAAGTTTTAGTTTTGTTACCTAAACCTAAAGAAGTTTTAGTTTTGTTGTCTAAACCTAAAGAAGTTGTAGTTTTGTTGCCTAAACCTAAAGAAGTTTTATTTTTGTTGCCTAAACCTAAAGAAGTTGTAGTTTTGTTGCCTAAACCTAAAGAAGTTGTAGTTTTATTGTCTAAACCTAAAGAAGTTGTAGTTTTGTTGTCTAAACCTAAAGAAGTTTTAGTTTTGTTACCTAAACCTAAAGAAGTTTTAGTTTTGTTGCCTAAACCTAAAGAAGTTGTAGTTTTGTTGTCTAAACCTAAATAAGTTTTAGTTTTGTTGTCTAAACCTAAAGAAGTTGTAGTTTTGTTGCCGATACCTAAAGAAGTTTTAGTTTTGTTGCCGATACCTAAAGAAATTGTAGTTTTGTTGCCGATACCTAAAGAAGTTGTAGTTTTGTTGCCTAAACCTAAAGAAGTTGTAGTTTTGTTGCCTAAACCTAAAGAAGTTGTAGTTTTGTTGTCTAAACCTAAAGGTGCTTGTTGCTATCTATAGGCTACCTGTAATTGAGCATTTATAATGTGGCGTTGAGCTCCGTCAGCTACGTATCCTCATGTAACGGTTCGTATGATATTTTACGAACAGTTATTCCTCATTTTTCGTACGTTTTCCTTCCAATGTCAGTTTCCGCTCGTTACATGCACACAGTCTTTTCAAAATAAACATCCGTCTTCACAGGAAACAACGTTAGGTTTAGGAAAAGATGGTGGTTTGGGCTAAAATAACTACCGAAGTGACGTTACTTAAGTACGGAAGTTACGTGCCAGATAAATCAACGTTGACCACCCAACTGTCTGTGGTTGAGGTGCATTGTGGGTAATGTAGGCGGTTGGTTTTGAGGAAGGAAGAGAAATAAAAGAAGAGAACATCTCTGATTCTGCTGCATCGATTTAGATCCGTTCTGTCCATCACGAGTCTGACAGAGTTACAGAAGTGTGGTGATGAATCAGTGGAGTACTCCTTCAGACTGTCAGGTACTGCAGAGTACTACTGGGATACCAGAGGAAAGATGACGTAGAGGTATATCTATATATAAGTACAACTTTAATATGAACCCACTAGTGAGACATTAACTCTCAACAGAAACAGATAGTCATATAGTAGTATGTATATGTAGTTTTATATAGAAGTATTTATATGTGGTTTTTATAGTAGTATTTATTTATCGTTTTTCGTAGTAGTACTTATATTTAGTTTTAACAGTAGTATCTATATGTAGTTTTTATAGTCGTATTTATAGTAGTATTTAAATATAGTTTTTACAGTAGTATGTATATGTAGTTTTTATAGTATTCATATGTAGTTTTATAGTAGTATTTCCATGCAGTGTTGCAGCAGTGATGAATGGATTTGTCCTCCTCTAACAGCCGTGTCTCGTCCTACACGTCATACTGTGTTATAGTAGTATTTATATATAGTCGTTATAGTAGTATTTATACGTAGTTTTTATAGTATTTATACGTAGTTTTTATAGTATTTATACGTAGTTTTTATAGTATTTATACGTAGTTTTTATAGTATTTATACGTAGTTTTTATAGTATTTAGATGTAGTTTTATAGTAGTATTTATATGTAGTTTTTATAGTATTTAGATGTAGTTTTTATGGTATTTAGATGTAGTTTTATAGTAGTATTTAGATGTAGTTTTTATAGTATTTAGATGTAGTTTTATAGTAGTATTTATATGTAGTTTTTATAGTATTTAGATGTAGTTTTATAGTAGTATTTATATGTAGTTTTATAGTAGTATTTATATGTAGTTTTTATAGTATTTAGATGTAGTTTTTATAGTATTTAGATGTAGTTTTATAGTAGTATTTATATGTAGTTTTTATAGTATTTAGATGTAGTTTTATAGTAGTATTTAGATGTAGTTTTATAGTAGTATTTATATGTAGTTTTTATAGTATTTAGATGTAGTTTTTATGGTATTTAGATGTAGTTTTATAGTAGTATTTAGATGTAGTTTTTATAGTATTTAGATGTAGTTTTTATGGTATTTAGATGTAGTTTTATAGTAGTATTTAGATGTAGTTTTTATAGTATTTAGATGTAGTTTTATAGTAGTATTTAGATGTAGTTTTATAGTAGTATTTAGATGTAGTTTTTATAGTATTTAGATGTAGTTTTTATAGTATTTAGATGTAGTTTTTATAGTATTTAGATGTAGTTTTATAGTAGTATTTAGATGTAGTTTTATAGTAGTATTTATATGTAGTTTTATAGTAGTATTTAGATGTAGTTTTATAGTAGTATTTAGATGTAGTTTTATAGTAGTATTTAGATGTAGTTTTATAGTAGTATTTCCATGCAGTGCTGCAGCAGTGATGAATGGATTTGTCCTCCCCTAACAGCCGTGTCTCGTCCTACACGTCATGCTGTGTTAGTCCACAGTTTGATCGAGTGGAACCGGACAGCGGGCGTGTTATTATCCAAACCAATCAATCAGCCCGATCCCCTGCTTAACGAACCACGCACACACACGCACACACACACACACACACACACACACACACACACACACTCTGAGTTAACGGAGGTCATGTAAAGGGGTGTGTGTGTGTGTGTTGTGTTATGTGTGGGGGTGGAGGCGTGTCAGACGTGTTTTATAGTCCAGTTTTATCTCTGTTAAAGTGAATCAGAGAGGAGACGGGCTGGGTTCAGCTGTCATGATGTGAGATATTCTTCATGGTTTCACTTTTGCTTCTCAGTTTGGAGGATGCAGTTTGTGCTGCTGCAGACTTATGTTACGTTATACAGAGAGGTGTTTCTATTATTTTGTCCACCCCATTTCTATCAGGGAGGTTAAGTTAAATAAAGTAATGTGTCAGATCAACACTGAGGAGCTCCAAAGATCAACATTTAATCAAGAGCTGAAGTCCCGTCTCACATCTGAGCTACCCTGTCCACCAGACTCCATTCAGAAATAACCTATTCTCATTGATCTGCCAGAAGAGACCCGGTTTACTGTCGATACTCGAGACTACACGACACCTGCTGCTGGAGGCTTATATGTAGTATTTATAGTAGTATTTATATATAGCATTTATATAGTAGTATTTATATAGTAGTATTTATATAGTAGTATTTATAGTAGTATTTATATATAGCATTTATATAGTAGTATTTATATAGTAGTATTTATAGTAGTATTAATATATAGTTTTTATAGTAGTATTTATATGGCAGTATTTATAGTAGTATTTATATAGTAGTATTTATAGTAGTATTTATATAGTAGTATTTATATAGTAGTATTTATATAGTAGTATTTATAGTAGTATTTATATAGTAGTATTTATAGTAGTATTTATATAGTAGTATTTATATAGTAGTATTTATAGTAGTATTTATATAGTAGTATTTATATAGTAGTATTTATAGTAGTATTTATATAGTAGTATTTATATAGTAGTATTTATATAGTAGTATTTATAGTAGTATTTATATAGTAGTATTTATAGTAGTAGTATTTATAGTAGTATTTATATAGTAGTATTTATATAGTAGTATTTATAGTAGTATTTATATAGTAGTATTAATATATAGTTTTTATAGTAGTATTTATATAGTAGTATTTATAGTAGTATTTATATAGTAGTATTTATATAGTAGTTTTTATATGGTAGTATTTATATGGTAGTATTCATAGTAGTATTTATATAGTAGTATTTATATGGTAGTATTTATAGTAGTATTTATATATAGTTTTTATAGTAGTATTTATATGGTAGTATTTAGAGTAGTATTTATATAATAGTATTTATATATAGTTTTTATAGTAGTATTTATATATAGTTCTTATAGTAGTATTTATATGGTAGTATTTATAGTAGTATTTATATGGTAGTATTTATAGTAGTATTTATATAGTAGTATTTATAGTAGTATTTATATGGTAGTATTTATAGTAGTATTTATATAGTAGTATTTATAGTAGTATTTATATATAGTTTTTATAGTAGTATTTATATAGTAGTATTTATATAGTAGTTTTTATATGTAGTTTTTATATGGTAGTATTCATAGTAGTATTTATATAGTAGTATTTATAGTAGTATTTATATGGTAGTATTTATAGTAGTATTTATATAGTAGTATTTATATAGTAGTATTTATAGTAGTATTTATATATAGTTTTATAGTAGTATTTATATGGTAGTATTTATATGTAGTTTTTAATAGTAGTATTTATATGTAGTTTTTAATAGTAGTATTTATTTGTAGTTTTTATAGTAGTATTTATATGTAGTTTTTTATAGTAGTATTTACATATAGTTTTTAATATTAGTATTTATATGTAGTTTTTTAATAGTAGTATTTATATGTAGTTTTTTAATAGTAGTATTTATATGTAGTTTTTTATAGTAGTATTTATATGTAGTTTTTTATAGTAGTATTTATATGTATTTTTTATAGTAGTATTTATATGTAGTTTTTATAGTAGTATTTATATGTAGTTTTTATAGTAGTATTTATATGTAGTTTTTTATAGTAGTATTTACATATAGTTTTTAATATTAGTATTTATATGTAGTTTTTTAATAGTAGTATTTATACCAAGCTTTTATAGTCATATTTATATAGCAGTATTTATATGTAATTTATATAGTAGTATTTATGTGTAGTTTTTAATAGTAGTATTTATATGTAGTTTTTTTATAGTAGTATTTATATCAAGTTTTTATAGTAGTATTTATAAGTTGTTTTTAATAGTAGTATTTATATGTAGTTTTTTTATAGTAGTATTTATATCAAGTTTTTATAGTAGTATTTATAAGTTGTTTTTAATAGTAGTATTTAGGAGATAATCAGAGAAATCTGTGATTTTCTTTAATGTAAAATGTTCTTTTTGTCCTCTCCCTTCCTCCTCTTCCTTACCTCCTCCTCTTCCTCTTCCTCCTGCAGTCTCAGTGTTGCAGACGGTGCTGGTCAGTGCTGGTCAATGTGACTCGGTGTTTAAAGGGTTCTCAGACTGTCTGCTTCAGTTGGGGGAGAACATGGCCAACTATCCCCAGAACCTGGACGACACGCAGAACCTGCACACGATCTGCGGGTAACCACAAACACACACACACACACACACACACACACACACACACACACCAAGTGATGCACAACTGTCAAGGACAAACTATAAGAAACTCACGGGACTGACGACACTGAAGACTCACGTGACTCACGAGACTAACGATACTAACGACTTTCGTGACTCTCGGGACTGACGATACTAACAACTCTAGTGACTCTCGGGACTGACGATACTAACAACTCTAGTGACTCTCGGGACTGACGATACTAACAACTCTAGTGACTCTCGGGACTGACGATACTATCGACTCTAGTGACTCTCGGGACTGACGATACTATCGACTCTAGTGACTCTCGGGACTGACGATACTATCGACTCTAGTGAATCTCGGGACTGACGATACTAACAACTCTAGTGACTCTCGGGACTGACGATACTATCGACTCTAGTGACTCTCGGGACTGACGATACTACCGACTCTAGTGACTCTCGGGACTGACGATACTAACAACTCTAGTGACTCTCGGGACTGACGATACTATCGACTCTAGTGACTCTCGGGACTGACGATACTACCGACTCTAGTGACTCTCGGGACTGACGATACTACCGACTCTAGTGACTCTCGGGACTGACGATACTAACAACTCTAGTGACTCTCGGGACTGACGATACTAACAACTCTAGTGACTCTCGGGACTGACGATACTATCGACTCTAGTGACTCTCGGGACTGACGATACTATCGACTCTAGTGAATCTCGGGACTGACGATACTAACAACTCTAGTGACTCTCGGGACTGACGATACTATCGACTCTAGTGACTCTCGGGACTGACGATACTACCGACTCTAGTGACTCTCGGGACTGACGATACTACCGACTCTAGTGACTCTCGGGACTGACGATACTATCGACTCTAGTGACTCTCGGGACTGACGATACTAACAACTCTAGTGACTCTCGGGACTGACGATACTATCGACTCTAGTGACTCTCGGGACTGACGATACTACCGACTCTAGTGACTCTCGGGACTGACGATACTACCGACTCTAGTGACTCTCGGGACTGACGATACTACCGACTCTAGTGACTCTCGGGACTGACGATACTAACGACTCTAGTGACTCTCGGGACTGACGGTACTACCGACTCTAGTGACTCTCGGGACTGACGATACTAACAACTCTAGTGACTCTCGGGACTGACGATACTATCGACTCTAGTGACTCTCGGGACTGACGATACTATCGACTCTAGTGACTCTCGGGACTGACGATACTAACAACTCTAGTGACTCTCGGGATTGACGATACTATCGACTCTAGTGACTCTCGGGACTGACGATACTACCGACTCTAGTGACTCTCGGGACTGACGATACTAACAACTCTAGTGACTCTCGGGACTGACGATACTACCGACTCTAGTGACTCTCGGGACTGACGATACTACCGACTCTAGTGACTCTCGGGACTGACGATACTACCGACTCTAGTGACTCTCGGGACTGACGATACTACCGACTCTAGTGACTCTCGGGACTGACGATACTACCGACTCTAGTGACTCTTGGGACTGACGATACTGACAAATCCTGTGACAAAATAAGTCAAAGTTACTTTTAGTTTCACACGGGAGATGAACAGCGTCTCCTGGTTGAAACTCCTGTGATTGTTTGACCCGTCCACCTCTCTCTCACGCCATTAACACTACGTCATTTGCTTGTACCGTCTAATAACGCTGCAGGTGGGTTTACATTGGAGTTAGTTGAAAGCCCGGTTCGTCACATACAGTTGCTAAAGGGCGCCTCCATGTGCGTGTGTGTCCGATGCCGATGGGCGCTGACCAAACGGCGGTATTTGACGGGTTGTAAATACTCTAGTATGTGGTTACTTTCCAGCGCTGCTGCTCATTTTGAAGACGTCAGCTCAGAGTGTCAGTAACGCTCCTTAATCTCTTGATCTAATAGAGGAAATAATATGAGTGATTAAACGGTGGAGCCTGAGGGGGAAACGGAGGGTTGAGGGTGGCGGGTGCATATGTGCGAGGGGGGGGGGGGGTTACTTGCTATTCAGCTGACCCCCCCTCCTCCCGCCCCCCCGCCCCCGCCGCCTAAACCTCCTTTTATCCCCCTTCTCACCCCACCACCCAAACCGGGTGGGCACCAGATGGCATGCTGCAGCAATACCTCCCCCCCCACCACCCTCAACACACACATGATTTTTTAATTTAGTGACAGCTCCATCACAGCGGTGTTGAGGCGTGGCAGGATACGCCTCAGACACACACACACACACACACACACACGCACACACACACGCACACACACACACACACACACACACACACACACGTTAATTGCTCAGAGATGAAGCATCGACACGACTTGGGTCAGGAGGTCAACATCAATAAGAGCAGATTGGAAGATTGGATTAGATACGCTGTGTGTGTGTGTGTGTGTGTGTGTGCGTGTGTGTGTGCGTGTGTGTGAGTGTGTATGCGCGTGTGTGTGTGTGATTTCTACATTAACTGGGAGGAGGATGGAAGGAAAAAAAGATGAACAGATGAGAGGTAAAAAGAGGAAGAGGGAGCCCAGACAAGACAGAGAAGATGGGGGGGGGATTAAACACAAAATAGAAAAATAAAGAAAGGAAATAAAAAATGAGGAAGAATGAGAGCAAAGAGGAAGTAAGAGAGGAAGGAGAAAAAAGAGAACAGGGAGGAGGATGCTCCTGTATGAATAAAACATCACACCAGTGAAGAAGTGAGCAGGAAGGATGAGAGAGGATGAGAGGATGAGAGGATGAGAGGATGAGAGAGGATGAGAGGATGAGAGAGGAACGGTATCAAGGAAGGAGATAAAGAGGTTTTCACCTCGTTCTTTACTGAACGAGGACGCTTCAGCGTTACGTTGTCGTGTTCTCACTCTCTCACTCGCACTTAGAGCAGAACGACTCACGTGACTGACAGGACTGACGATACTAACGAGTCACGGGACTGGTTAAAAGAAATGTTAATAATGAACTCAAAAGCTGAGCGGCTCGTCTCTTTAAAGAGAAAAGCTGGTCCACCTTAACAGTCCACCTTAAGAGGCGGAGCCGGAGTTGCAGGATACAGGAAGTCGGCTCCGGTCTCTCCGGCTCTCTTGAGCGCAGCGGAGGAGTTGTAGTTTAGTAGCATTTATTCACCGACAAATAAGCTGTCCACTGCTACACCTACGATCACAACTAGAACGCCACCAACAACCTCACACTCACCGCCAACACACACACGGTCTGATGGACACTCGCTAAAGTTACACAGCCTACGTGTGGCGGCGGATAGAACTAATAACGTAGCACAAACACACACACTGTTTGTTGGACACTCGCTATAGTTCCTCCGGGCAGACACACAGCTGACAACCTGCTAAACTAAACTAAATGTGCGGTGGAGACTTTTACTGTGAAAGTGGCTGCATGTCCGCGACACTACACGCAGCATCGGAGCTGCTGAGTTAACGCTCCCGGACGCTGAACTGGAGACTCCCGTTAACCAATATGTGTTGTGCTCCTGCAGCCGGTACATCGCTGCATCCGAGGCACAGATCTTGTCGGTTAACGGTTAATAATCGGTTAACGAGGGTCGGTTATCGGTTAAGAACATTTTTCAAATTTAGCATCCCTAACACTAATAACTCACGGGACTAACGACTCACGGGACTCACGGGACTGACGCCTGAAGTACTGAAGTATTTATTGGCTTTCAAGTTGGATTTTGAGCGTAAAATATTACAACCAGCCAATAAAACCACCATCATTTTAACTGTTGAATAATTCCCAGGAAAAATGCCAAGGACATGACCTCAGTGGCTCTCAATCAATTCAAATATTTATTCACTAATTAATTAATCACACATTTTTTTTATCTGTTCTAAATGTACCTTAAAGGGAGATTAGTCAAGTATTTAATCCTCAGCATGGGAGTGGATGAATATGCTGCTTTATGTAAATGTATGTATATATTTATTATTGTAAATCAGTTAACACAAAACAATGACAGATATTGTCCAGAAACCCTCACAGGTACTGCATTTAGCATCAAATATACTATGACTTGCCCCAAACTGCATGTGATTATCATAAAGTGGGCATGTCTGTAAAGGGGAGACTCGTGGGTACCCATAGAACCCATTTACATTCACTGATCTGGAGGTCAGAGGTCAAGGGAACACTTTGAAAATGGACATGACAGTTTATACTCATCAAAGTTTATAGCGTTATTTAACCTCCTTCCTGACTAGCTAGTATGACCTGGTTGGTACCGATGGATTCATCAGGTTCTCTAGTTTCAGATGATATCAATATCTTCCCTCTAGCTTTAAAAGTGAGCCCGCTACAACCTAAAAATGGCAAGTTGTGTGAAATGCGTTAGAGAAATTAGTGGCGTTATAAGCCCTGCAGACTCAGAGGCTCGACACTTGCTTTAGGTTTGTTTTACTGGAAGTCTAAACTTCACCGGCTGTGTCTTCATAAGCTTTTTCCTCGCTGTGTTTTCTGTGGTGCCAGATTCTGGGATGACTTCCACTCTTGGCTCTGAGTGGATGATGCACTCCGTTTAAAACCAGCCTCCCACTGCAGTCATAAGCTTGTGGTGTTAACGCTTGCTGTGTTTTCTCCTGCCAGTTACTGGGATGACTTCCACTCCTGTGCCACGACGGCGCTGGCCGACTGCCAGGAGGGAGCGACGGACCTCTGGGAGAAACTGAAAAAGGAGTCTCGCAACCTGGATTTCCGTGGGAGTTTGTTTGAACTCTGTGGCGGCGGCAACGCGGCCCCCAGATCGGCCGACGCCAGGGGCCTCGCCTTGGTCCTAACCACACTGCCCACCATACTGACTTGGCTGGCGTTTTAACAGAAAACAAGGAGAAACGTAAAAAAATAAAAAAAATAAATACAAAGAAGAAAAAAATGAAAAAAGAAAATAGAGTGATAGCTACTCTTCGATACTGAAAAAAAGTTTGAATTCATCACCAGAAAACTACACCCGAAATGGATTTTTACTACATCACTGTACGGCGGCCTGGTTTGCCTTCCTGGGACATCTGCAGGCCGTTCTCCTGGAGCGCTCATCCAATCACACGCTGACCTGACCCGGAGGTCGATAACATGAAATATTCAACACGCCGTCGAGCTGAAATGATGACAATGATGAAAATTTGATGGATCCTCGCCCGCTTACAATCGTGGAATTACACAGTATTAAAGTCAACCATGAATTATTGATGTTTAGTAGGCTAGGCCTAGACAGCACTATGTGACTGCGGGGTGCTGACACAGTATCAGGCTATATATTAGGGTTCCCATATCGCCTAAAGTACACGTCCATGTGTGACGCCAGGCCGAGCTTCACGCCACAAAATCAATAAGATGAGCCCGTTTCAGACCAGTCGCCTCATTTCCACCACGGACAGTATTTCCTTTTTTAATCGCGCCAAGTTGACTGTGTTGAGCCCGGTAGGTTTGATGGACTGAATGCTTGATGGTGATTTAATATTTGTATTCTTATTGGCTGTTTATTGTGCTCATGCCACGGTCACACCAGCTTTTATCACAGCGGCATTTTGCACCAAATTGAATCCGTCAGGTTTGCACATCGTCCTCCTTTACGGGTCGACCTCGGTGGACTTTTACAGGCGACGGAAAAAAAAGAAAAACTGCAACGACAGTATTGACCTTTGACCCACGCAGCATGGCTTGCAGTCCGATCGTGTGCCAGCAGTAGGCGTGTTCTTAAATTTATAGTGTTCTACTTTTGGTTTGTTGAACTGGCTAGCTTGCCGCCACTTATCAAAAAAAAATCAACGCCACGTGAAGAAATGTCGCTCTGCCAGTCTCTGGTGTGACCGTAGCCTTGTTTTCCCCACCAGGCTCTGAGCTGCAGGGTTGAGAGTTTGAAGCCTGCTTTTCATTAAACAACAGTTTTAGACTGATGTTAAATTGCATGATGTTGGTTCGGACAGTCTCGGAACATTTCAGGAAATAAGCACAAACTCACGCACAAAATATGGACAGACTGCTTCTAATGGGGTTAAACCTCGCCCCAAATCATCACCAAGAACCCGGTGAAACATCTGGTATCATCACTAAACTGCAGGAGGCTACCTGGCTACCTGTTAGCGGTTAAAATAGATCGGTTCAGATTAGCCTATATTTCGTTTTAGCAGTTAGAACGGATCAAGATGGGTAAAAGTTTAGCAGCTAAACCAGACTGATGAACGCTAGCTAATAGTTCAGTTTAGCACCAGGACAGCTTAAGTCTGATTTAGATTTTCCGATTGCGTCACGTTGTCTAACCGCTTGGTTTAGTGGATAAACCAGAAGGTTAGCTAACAGCTCAGGTTATGAAAACCTTCTCCTTCTCCTATGAAAATAGGAAATGTGTTGAGAATTAAACCCAGATCATCAGAGTTTAAAGTCGTAGACAAACATGTCTTCGTCTTTTCTTGAATCAGTTTGTGCCAGACGTCGTGCTCATTTCCTGAAATCCCACGAGAACAATAATTAAGTTGGAAACTCTTCAAGGATCTTTTGGAAAGTAGAAACACATTAGAATTAACTTTAGTTCGTGTCGCTCAGCAGAACCGTGTGTTAGAAACGAACGAGTGAAACGGCGACCGAGAGAGAAAAAGAGGATGTTCTGAGAAGCCGACAGCAATACGAAGATGTGACTTCATGGCCAGTGTAGCTACTGAAAAAAAATAACAAACCGTGGCTGAAGAGAGATATGACTGTTGCCATTTAGCACATCCCCCCTTTTCATACGCCAGTGACTCCTACAAGCCGACGTTAGAGGTGATATATGTTAGATTAAAGAGCTGAGTCCCAACAGTACAGTAGCATCATAAACTACATGAACACGGTAAATAGATCAGAGGAGGTTGTTGATTTCTTTGCCGAGGCATAGATGACGTTTCCACTGCCTTCTGACAAAAAGATGTGTACTTCTGTTTGTTTGTCTCTTTGTTTGTTTATGGGGATGTTGCGTAACAAAAAAGAGTTTTAAAAAAAATATATATGGACTTATTCCAAAAAAAGAATATGTATATCAAAAGGATTTTGAGAAAATAAAATATTATAGATAGTCTATCCCAGACAGTTTTAACACAAGATTGATACTTTACAGATTATAGGCCTACTGAGATATAAAAAAATAAAAAGATTGCTAAAATGATAAAGAGTAATAAATAAAATGACTAATGTTTGAAAAGAAGTGTGTGCTTTTATTTTATTTTATTTTATATCCGGGGATATAAATATGTGGGTTTTTATGTATTGGGTTTGGTTGCATTCAAGATGATGGACTTCTCACATACACACACGCACGCACGCACGCACGCACACACACACACACACACACACACACACACACACAGTGGGGTTTGGAGTGTATTCATTATTAATGAGGGAGAGTCCCTGAGCTGCCACACGTCTCAGCACTCAGTTATTATTGATCGAGAGGAAGAGGAAGAGGAGGATGAGGAGGAAGAGGAAGAGGAGGAGGAGGAGGAAGAGGAGGAGGAGGAGGAGGAGGAAGAGGAGGAGGAAGAGGAGATGGGTCCTGTTGTAGAAGATGTTTGTTCAGTCTAACATGGATAATCCAACCTGCCAAGACCTTTAAACCAGGCTTAAACATGATCATTATTCCATGATTAGACTCACACTGAAGTCTTTATGATATTTAACTCAAGATCACAGGATGCAAACAGAGACGGAAATATTAAACCTAATAAGGTGATTTTAAGACGAGAAAATATTTAACAAAAGGTGAAAAAAATGAATATTTCATTGATCAATATTTTAAGGAAAAAAATTGAATAGCTGTATATATCTATAATATTTATGTGGAGAAGTTTGTGGTGACCCAGAAATATTTATATATTTTTTACGTTATCATATATATATATTTATATATATATATATATATATATATAACGTAACGTGTTGTATAATAACATAAGGATGAAACCAGATCTTATTTTCATGCTGCAGGAGGAAATATTAAACCAAGAAATAACAAAACAATAATTAAATATGGATATTATTCAGATCAGCATAAATGTATATATGGATCTGAAATAGGGAGCAGATTGTGTTTATAGTATTTTAACGACATTAATACTCTTTTAATACTCCTGTTAGGGCTTGTGGTTTTTAAAATGACCTGATAACATTATAAAGTATTATATTTATAAACCTTTGAAAAGGCTATGAATATACAAATTATAAGCTTAGAAATACCATAAATCCTTTATTTAAATATGATGTACCAGTACTTTATTGTAAGTCCTGTATTGTGTAGAATAAATCAGGTTAGAGTGATAATAACATCCTCTTTTTTGTATTTTTAAAACCTTTAGCTGCTTGGAGATGACTTCCCTGGAATATTCCTCTGAGGTTTTACAGGTTTTGTGGGTTTTTTGTATCACAGTAAAGGTTTCAGTAATTCTATAGCAGAGTGATTTCATTAAGGTTTAATGAAGCTCATGCAGATTTTTCATCAGAGCTGCAGTTTGCGTGCTGCGGTCTCCCGAGGGGGGGACGGGGACGGGGACGGGGACGGGGACGGGGACGCATGCACGGCGTGCTCCTGCATTAATATGGATGTGATGTGATGTGATGTGAGGGAGAATACAGCTGCTGTCTGCGGAGGAAGCTCTTCACACCACAAAGACACACACATATACAGTATATATATATATATATATTCTCTCCATCGTTTTCACTCTTAAAAGCATGAAAACCTGCAGATATAATCACACCTGAAGGTAATAAAATAGGTGATATCTGGTGTTATAAATAACAGCAGTGATCCTATAATATATAATAGAAGGATTTCATTAAAAACTAATAAATATAAGTTTGTTGTTTTTACATTAAATCGGCGGTAGCACTTAAGGACGAGCCAATGCACTTATATGGAATATATTATGGGAATACTGTTTTTAAAATGCCACAAAAACATCTTAAAATCAATTAATATTTCCTCCAGCAGCATGAAAACAAGATCTGGTTTCATCCTTATTATTCCTAGATATGAAATATACCGATATTGATCAATAAAATATTCACCTTTTCACTTTTGTTAAATATTATATAATATTATTTAATATAATATAGCACCACAAACTTCTCCACATAAATATTACAAATATATGTAGGTATTCAGTTTTTTCTTTCCAATATTGATCAATAAAATATTCACCTTTTATTAAATCATTTCTCTGTAGCATGAAAACAAGACCTGGTTTCATCCTAATTATTATGAGATATTAAAATATGGAAAAAGTTAAATATTTCCTCCTCTAGCATGAAACCGTGGTCAAATTTCTCCACGGAAATATTATAAATATATATGGTTATTGAATTTTTTCTTTCCAATATTGATCAATACAATATTCACCTTTTGTTAAATATTTTCTCTTCAGTATAAAAACAAGACCTGGTTTCATCCTTGTGGGAAGATTATGGGAATATTGGTTTTAAAACGTCTTAATATCACCTTATTAGGTTTAATATTTCCAGGTCTATTTGCATCCTGTGATCTTGAGATAAATATCATAAAGACTTTATTACAAAAATATAACCAGAAGTATTGTGACAATATTTGTAAGGCTTCACAGAAAATATAAAATACAGCGAGGACACCCTCATCTATGAATAATAATAATATAAATAACATAATTTTAAACGTTATTTGAA
Organism: Sebastes umbrosus; assembly: GCF_015220745.1. NCBI lineage: Eukaryota > Metazoa > Chordata > Actinopteri > Perciformes > Sebastidae > Sebastes > Sebastes umbrosus. The sequence goes on along the minus strand of NC_051289.1, from coordinate 931,546 downwards.
ATGCTTTAAATATTCCTTATGTTTAATCTCTATGAGAACAAAAATCTATGAAAGGCCTACATATATTTCAATACAAATAAAACATTTTTTTTAATATGTATTTTTAAAACATTTGTATAAAGCAGCAGCAGAGGAGACGGAATAATTCCTGGAAAATGAAAAAAAAAATAATCCTGAGAGGCAATTATGGCCTGTAGGAAGAAACAAGAGCAGCGAGATTTGAGGCGAGCTGCTCATTAAAAATGGATGGAGGGAAGCCGGCGAGATGGAGGAACTCCCGCGGGAGTTCGGAGAGACTTCCAAACAGTCTAACCCCGTTTTTTTATTCATTCAGTAATCCGTCAGCATCTATCACTGAAATAACAACGTGAGCAGAGCTACGAGCCTTATTCATGTGATATTATGACTATGAGACTAAAATATTGATATTTGAACATGTGATCTGGTTGGATGGCGAGGAATAGCAGGGTTCTTCTTCTTCACATGGATCTGAAATTATATCAGCGAGTCAATCCGCCTGATTTACACTTGGATGCTTTGAAATCAGGGTTTGTTCCCAGAGTTCTTACTACCCAGAAGCCCTAGAGTGAGTTCCCACCAATCAGTGAGAGTGCTGTTTTCAGAATAGGATAATTTGTCATCTTATTTGTTTTTGTAATTTAGGTTTTTTTGACCCTCTGAGACCTGCGATCCCGACCGACTTTACCGCCTTTAAACGCAAGAGATGCAAAACTACTACAAAGAGATGCCAAACTACTACAAAGAAACGCAAAATGACTACAAAGAAACGCAAAACGACTACAAAGAGACACAAAACAACTACAAAGAGACTCAAAACAACTACAAAGAGACTCAAATTAAAAAACAAGACACAAAATGACTACAGAGACTCAAAATAACTAGAAAGACACGCAAAACGACAAAAGAGACGCAAAACTACTACAAAGAAACGCAAAATGACATCAAAGAGATGCAAAACGACTACAAAGAGACGCAAAACGACTACAGAGAGACGCAGAATGACTACAAAGAGACGCAGAACAACTACAAAGAGACGCAAAACGACTACAAAGACACTCAAAACAACTACAAAGATACTCAAAACGACTACAAAGAGACGCAAAACGACAAAAGAGACGCAAAATGACTACAAAGAAATCCAAAACGACTACAAAGAGACTCAAAACGACTACAAAGAGACTCAAATTAAAAAACAAGACGCAAAACGACTACAAAGAGACGCAAAACGACTACAAAGAGACGCAAAATGACTACAAAGAGACGCAGAACAACTACAAAGAGACGCAAAACGACAAAAGAGACGCAAAACGACTACAAAGAGACGCAGAACAACTACAAAGAGACGCAAAACGACTACAAAGAGACGCAAAACGACTACAAAGAGACGCAAAGCGACAAAAGAGACGCAAAACGACTACAAAGAAATCCAAAATGACTACAAAGAAACCCAAAACGACTATGACTAGAAGAACTTAACCCTCAGTGCTGAGCTGCATCTCAAATTAATCTTCAGGTTCCAGCTTTCAGATGATGTACACCACTTCTATGTGACATCTACTGTTGACCTGCTATCTCCCCCTGAAGACCTCCTGGTCCCCCTAAAGAAGACAGTAAATAAAGAATATTAAATAAAAAAGAATAAAACTTAAGATATGATATATGTGAGAATGATATCAGGACCTGAGATTTATTTTAAAATAGATCCAGCAGACAGAACCGCTGGTAGAAACGAGAAGCTGGTTTTCGGTCTATTTCTGTCAGGTGTCAGACGGGAAATCTGCCAAAACCCCAGAGAGGTGTCACTCTGATTTTTCCCATTCACACGTGTGATGAGGTTGCCGTCACGTCCTCCTCACACTCTGATAAATCCTGTTTCACTGAACCACAAATATCAACTAACCTAAAAAAACAACAACTCAAAAATAAAGAAGACATAAGGAACAATACTGCATCTGGGGTGAAGAACATTTAAAACGTGAAGAAGTAACCGAACCTCCATTTTCTCTTTATCGTCCATTAAATGTGTAGGATTTAGGGGCATCTAGTGGTGTGGTTGCAGATTGCAACCAACTGACCACAAACAGCCATAAGACTTTCAACCAGAAGACCGCTGTTCGTGTTCCGTGTGAAAGTAACATTGACTAATTTTATCCCGTCAGTCGTTAGCCGTGAGTCACTTGAGTCGTTAGTATTGTCAGTCCTGTGAGTTGTTAGTCACGTGAGTCGTTAGTCAAGTGAGTCGTTAGTCACGTGAGTCATTAGTCAAGTGAGTTGTTAGTCAAGTGAGTCGTTAGTATCGTCAGCCCTCTGAGTCACGTGAGTCGTTAGTATTGTTAGTTCCGTGAGTTGTTAGTCCCGTGAGTCGTTAGTCACGTGAGTCGTTAGTATTGTCAGTTCCGTGAGTTGTTAGTCCCGTGAGTCGTTAGTCACGTGAGTCGTTAGTATTGTCAGTTCCGTGAGTTGTTAGTCCCGTGAGTCATTAGTCACGTGAGTCGTTAGTCACGTGAGTCATTAGTCACGTGAGTCGTTAGTCACGTGAGTTGTTAATCACGTGAGTTGTTAGTATCGTCAGCCCTCTGAGTCACGTGAGTCGTTAGTATTGTCAGTTCCGTGAGTCATTAGTCACGTGAGTCGTTAGTCACGTGAGTCATTAGTCAAGTGAGTCGTTAGTATCGTCAGTCGTTAGTATCATCAGTCCCGTGAGTTGTTAGTCACGTAAGTCATTAGTTACGTGAGTCATGCACAGAAAGGTTCTATATCTTTATATACACAATAGTTTCTGATGATATATTAATGCTCTGATATCATATAGAGAACCTTTAAACAGCAGACTTTGAACAAGCAAACTCAAATAATCCTCATCACAACATCCATACTCGATATACAGTAAGTTCTCACTGAACATGAACACAAAAAACACAAAAAGTCAACGGTATATATATATATTCACAATAACTTTCCATTTGCACAATTCACCGCCATTCAGCAGAGATGTCACGATGATACAGATTTAACTGTACAATTTTCAAGATAGCAAAAATGAAACATCTTGCTGCAACAGTGTTCATCCTTATGTATGTGACACCCTTGATATGATTTTAAGCGTACACAACCTCTATCAATAGCTTGTATCTATGTACCGCTAGAAGATGTTGGAGTCTGTGTGAAGTGGATAGATGAGAGAAGAACCAAAGCAGTAATTAGTATAGTAATTAGTAATTAGTGATTATGAGAGCACCACAGAAGAAAAAGAAGTAAAACAGAAGTTTTTGTTTACCTTGGTGCTGAGTGACAGGGAGGAGGCCGAGCAGCGGATCCATGGAGGTTATTTATTATTATTCCCAGAGGAAAAGGACAGATTGTGGGCGGTAGTTTAAATCTTTCAGCAGCAGCACTGAGAGCTGATTGAACAGGTGAGAGCTGATTGAACAGGTGAGAGCTGATTGAACAGGTGAGAGCTGATTTAACAGGTGAGAGCTGATTGAACAGGTGAGAGCTGATTGAACAGGTGAGAGCTGATTGAACAGGTGAGAGCTGATTGAACAGGTGAGAGCTGATTTAACAGGTGAGAGCTGATTGAACAGGTGAGAGCTGATTGAACAGGTGAGAGCTGATTGAACAGGTGAGAGCTGATTTAACAGGTGAGAGCTGATTGAACAGGTGAGAGCTGATTGAACAGGTGAGAGCTGACTAAACAGGTGAGGTAAAGCAGGTGAACCAGGTGATGGTCGCGTCTCTTCCTCCAGTAAATGAGACTTTTGTGAGACTGTTAGTCTGAATTAATTTAAGATATATATTACGCCGAGCAAAGAGGAATGTGATACTAACAGTTAAATTGACGTGTTATTGATGTTACAGCTGTAACAGCTGGTAAAGATGGAGCTACTTTTAATGACTTCATATTCTGCTGGTAGTTTGTGAATTTCCTCCTGAGGATCAATAAAGTCTTGTTGATATAATATTTAATGATTATATTTTCTATTATTAATCTGAATCTGTAAAGTAAATGAAGTTATTAAATAAATGTAGAGCAGTAAAAGGAACAACATTTCCCTCTGAGATGTAGAAGTATAAAGTAACGTACTGTAACAGAGTACCTGAGTACCAGTACTTGGCTCGGTTCCGGCGGTGTAAAGCTGTGATGTGAACAGGTAGAACTGGACCATGTGTCTCCTGGAGTCCAGCAGCAGCTTCATGTGTGAAATGTAAAAGAGGCCATCCTCCGTCCTCTCTGGGATCTCAGCTTGTGGTGTAAATGGGCCCGCTCCCTCCGGAGCAACAAACCAAAACAGGATAATGTGAGAACCAGCGGGGACAGGAATCGAGTGTCCGGCAGCTCATCCACGGCAGAGGAAGCTAAAACGGAGTTAGCTGATGTGTTAAATGGGTCACAGGTTGTTAGTCTGAGCCAACAGCCTCCATCTGAGCTGGAGGACGACACACACAAGTAGATTAGTGGGTTGGATGAGAGGTTCTGACAGCGGCTCTGCAGCAGAGGACGACATCTACAGCCTCCACACACAGTACAGGATGTTATCTACAGCCTCCACACACAGTACAGGACGTTATCTACACATAGTACAGGACGTTATCTACACATAGTACAGGACGTTATCTACAGCCTCCACACACAGTACAGGACGTTATCTACACACAGTACAGGACGTTATCTACACATAGTACAGGACGTTATCTACACACAGTACAGGACGTTATCTACACACAGTACAGGACGTTATCTACACATAGTACAGGACGTTATCTACACATAGTACAGGACGTTATCTACAGCCTCCACACACAGTACAGGACGTTATCTACAGCCTCCACACATAGTACAGGACGTTATCTACAGCCTCCACACACAGTACAGGACGTTATCTACAGCCTCCACACATAGTACAGGACGTTATCTACAGCCTCCACACACAGGACAGGACGTTATCTACAGCCTCCACACATAGTACAGGACGTTATCTACAGCCTCCACACATAGTACAGGACGTTATCTACAGCCTCCACACACAGTACAGGACGTTATCTACAGCCTCCACACACAGTACAGGACGTTATCTACACATAGTACAGGACGTTATCTACACATAGTACAGGACGTTATCTACAGCCTCCACACATAGTACAGGACGTTATCTACAGCCTCCACACACAGTACAGGACGTTATCTACACATAGTACAGGACGTTATCTACACACAGTACAGGACGTTATCTACAGCCTCCACACATAGTACAGGACGTTATCTACAGCCTCCACACATAGTACAGGACGTTATCTACAGCCTCCACACACAGTACAGGACGTTATCTACAGCCTCCACACACAGTACAGGACGTTATCTACACATAGTACAGGACGTTATCTACACATAGTACAGGACGTTATCTACAGCCTCCACACATAGTACAGGACGTTATCTACGTCACCTACGTCCTGTCGTCGTCGCCTACGTCCTGTCGTCGTCGCCTACGTCCTGTCGTCGTCACCTGCGTCCTGTCGTCGTCACCTGCGTCCTGTCGTCGTCGCCTACGTCCTGTCGTCGTCGCCTGCGTCCTGTCGTCGTCGCCTGCGTCCTGTCGTCGTCGCCTGCATCCTGTCGTCGTCGCATGCGTCCTGTCGTCGTCGCCTACGTCCTGTCGTCGTCGCCTACGTCCTGTCGTTGTCACCTACGTTGTAGTTGAACCAGTAGAAACCAGTAGAAACCAGTAGGAACCAGTAGGAACCAGTAGGAACCAGTAGAAACCAGTAGAAAGCAGTGCTCTGGTTTCGTTGGTTCCTTCTGGTGTAAGCAGACAGTTCTCTGACATCACTTCACTGGATTTCTAGATATTAAAGTCTTAAATCTTAAACCGTGATGGATGTGATTCCTTCAGAGGTCAGAACGAGGAAACAGAAACAGCTACTAGAACTAAATGAAGCATCACGTCTGCTTTCATTGAGGTGGTCAGAATACAAACAGTCGGGTTTTATATCTGGAGTTCTGAATATCTGGTTTCTGTTTTGGGAAAGCATCCTGTAGCGAGCGGCGCTCACCCTGCCAGCACCCTGTAGAACTGGGTCATTACTAAATATATTACTGCTTCTATCCTCCCTGCAGCGCTCCCAACGCAGAGCAATAAACACATCGGCCGGGCAGCCTGAACGCTGAGGGGGAACCGCCTGGTTCACACCCAGCATCCTCACGTGAAGCGCACGTGCTGGTCACGTGACACTCTATTGATAGCACTGCAGAGAAGGAAACGTTATCTAGCGAGGAAATGGACACAACGTGGACGTCCAACACAGACGGACACGGCCGGTTGGCAGTTGGCTCCGTTTCCCCCACAGAGAACCAATCAACGAGCTCTCCCGAAACTTCCCTCTCATTCAAACTGAGGGATGTTCTGAGACCGAGCCGACTCCTCCCAACCTTCAACACCGGTTCACACATCTTCACATGTCTCGTTTTGTGTGACCAAGAGTACAAAACCATAATCACTAACGGCCATGGACCGGTTATGAGACAACGAGGCCCTGGATGCAGTCATGGGGCAAGACCCCCTGACTGTGTGGTCGTCTTGTGTCTTTTTGTGGCTGTTTAATGTCTGATTGCAGTGACTTTGTGTTTCTTTGAGGCAGTTTTTGTGTCTTTGTGGTCATTTGTCTGCTTGTGGTTGTCTTGTGTCTCTTTGTGGTTGTTTTGTGTCTCTTTGTGGTTGTTTTGTGTCTCTTTGCGGTTATTTTGTGTCTCTTTGTGGTCATTTTGTGTCTCAGTTAAACATTAATTAAATTAGTACCAATCAGTTGACGCGTGCTAAGCCTGGATGTTTTTACTCACCTGATAATGGAGCTGTGGTTGGTGGTCGGAGGCTGAACCGGCCCTCAGTCTGCCGTCAGAGCTGTGCATTTAGGCTGCGATCCACAGTTTGGATAAATATGTGATATTACCTTCGGCCTGGAATGGAAGATGGAAATGGAACGAGATCAATGTGGAACAAAGCGAGCGCTGCAGTGAACAGAGCTGTAATGAGAAACGCTGCTGAAGGAAATTGATCTGCAGGCTTACACGCCTTATTCTGAAAATTAGAGCTCTCAATCACCTCACTGGAGGAATAACAACGTCTCACACTGAGACATACAAAGATATCTCACCAACGGGGTCAGGGGTCGGCCAAACATCCACCAGAGCAGTGCCTTGCTCGTGGACACTTTAGACCAGGGGAGGGTTTAGAAGGTGTTGAACGGGGGGGCAGACTGTGGTTAAGATGTGTTAAGACTCACATTAAAGCCCGGGTAATAAATGAATGTAAGAAAACACAACTTAAAAGATTTGAATATAAAATAATATGAATAAATATCTCTAAATATCCTACAGCCATGGAGAGATGAGACAACGAGCCTCTGGACCGACAGGTAAAGAGGAGCAACACCCCGAGACTGTTTGCTACCTTTGTGTCTTGTTTTCTGTGTCCATGCCTCTTTGCAGTCGTTTTGTTTCCTGTTTTTGTTTTGCATCTTTGTAGTCGTTTTGAGTCTCTTTGCAGTCATTTTACATCTTGTTTTTGGTTTTCATTTTGCGTCTTTGTAATAATTAGTCTTTTTGTAGTTGTTTTGCATCATTGCAGTCGTTGCAGTCGTTTTGCGTCTTTGTAGTATTTTTGAGTCTCTTTGCAGTTGTTTTGTGTCTTGTTTTATATGTCTATGTTTTTGTTTTGCATCTTTGTACTTGTCATTTTGAGTCTCTTTGTAGTCGTTTGGAGTGTTTTTGCAGTCGTTTTATGTCTCTTGGTTTTTGTTTTGCATCTCTTTGCAGTCATATTGAGTCCCTGCAGTCGTTTTGTGTCCTGTTTTTTGTTTTGCGTCTTCATAGTCGTATTGAGTGTCTTTTTAGTGTTTTGCATCTTGTTTTGTAGACATTTTGTCTCTTTGCAGTCGTTCCTTCTCTATGTTTCAAGATTGTGCTAGAAACTAGAAGTAGGAGGAAGTGATTCCAGTCGTTGATGCTCTCTAACTGAACCCAGCAGCCGACTGTCGGACATCAAGCATGTAAGAACTGTGTGACGACAACAGGAGGACGGAGCAATGTGCCTGATCGACTCACTCCATTAATCAACTGAGTCTGAGAGGCGGAGCTGGACACTGTAGGTCGTGACAGCAAACACACACAGACACACACACACGCACACACACACACACGCACACACACACACACACACACACACACACACACACACACACACACACACACACACACACACACACACACACACACACACACACACAGTGACTGGCCTCCTACCCAGGGAGTGTGCTAATGAGTTTATTACATTCAGCCCTCAGACAATAAATGAAGCAATCAATCACAGGGGGAACATCTGTGGAGCACCTCCTTAATCGCACACCGACCTCATCAGCACTTTAACACCAGGAGGAGGAGGAGGAGGAGGAGGAGGAAGATGCAACAGATGCACACATGCAGGACTTCATTAAGTTTATTAAGGAGAAGAAGAGTAAGAGGACGGAGAGCAGGATGAAAAGATTCAGAGGATCGTCTGCAAAATGAGCTACAGCTGTAGCAGTGATTACAACTCTTTGTGGTCATTTTGCATCTTTTGTGGTCATTTAGTGTCTCTTTGTGGTTGTTTTGTGTCTCTTTGTGGTCATTTTGTGTCTCTTTGTGGTCGTTCTGTGTCACTTTGTGGTTGTTTTGTGTCTCTTTGTGGTTGTTTTGTGTCTCTTTGTGGTCGTTCTGTGTCACTTTGTGGTTGTTTTGTGTCTCTTTGTGGTCGTTCTGTGTCACTTTGTGGTTGTTTTGTGTCTCTTTGTGGTCGTTCTGTGTCTCTTTGTGGTTGATTTTTGTCTCTTTGTGGTTGTTTCTTGTCTCTCTGGTCATTTTTTGTCTCTTTGTGGTCGTTTTGTATCTCTTTGTGGTCGTTTTCTGTATCTTCGTGTCTCTGGTTATTACGCGTCGCTTTGTGTATCTTTGTGGTCATTTTGCATTGTTGCAAGAGGAGGATGAAAAGATGCAGACGATCCTCTGCAAAGCGAGCTACATCTGTAGCAGTAGTTGTCGTGTAGTAGAAGTATAAAGTAGCACAAAATGAACCCTCAAGTGAAGTACGAGTACATCAGAACAGTACATCAGTTGAGTAAATGTACTTTCCATCTCTGGAGAGGAGGAGTAAAGGAGGAGAAGAAGCAGGTGGAATAACAAGGGTGTTTTCTCCCATTTTATTCAGAAAGAGGAAGAGGAGGAAGAGGAGAAGAAGAAGAGGAACCATCAGGACTGAAAGACGTGGAGGAGAAGAAGATGGCTGCATGTTTTTCACAGTTTAAGAGGAGGAGGAGGAGGAGGAGGAGGAGGAGGAGGAGGCAACATCTGTGGAACATTTTAATCACACAGCAGCTTCATCAGCACTCGATGAGGCGAGGAAGAGGAGGAGGGAGGAGCAGCAATATTAGAGGATACCCTCTGCAGTCCTATAAAGTTGTACAAGTATGAATCATTAGCGCTCTAACACGTGATGAAGACGAAGAGGCAACATCTGTGCAACACCTTCTCCATCCCTCAGCAGGCCTGTGAGGACTGTAACATGTGGAGGAAGAGGAGGAGGAGGAGGAGGAGGTGTAATAAAGACATCATGTGAGAGAGGCTTTAAGGATGAAGGAGCTGAAAGAAGGAAAGAGGAAAAGAGAGGAGGAGGAAGAAGAAGGGAGAAAGTAAAGTAGAAACATCAGCTCACCATGTTGGAGGTCGTCAGCTCAGTGAACAGCTGCTCCTGTTTCTGCCTGAGAACAAAATAAACCCAAATAATAAACCCAAATAATCCGTCAGTGTTCATGAAATAAAACCATAAAACCACCCAACGTGTTCTTACTCTTTCAAATGAAAATACAGCTGTTAAACCTAAAGACTGAGTCCATTTAATACAACTCTTTGTAGTCGCTTTGAGTCTCTTTGTAGTCATTTTGTGTCTTTTGAGTCTCTTTGTAGCCGTTTTGAGTCTCTTTGTAGTAATTTTGAGTCTCTTTTGTGTCTCTTTGTAGTCATTTTGTGTCTTTTGAGTCTCTTTGTAGCCGTTTTGAGTCTCTTTGTAGTAATTTTGAGTCTCTTTTGTGTCTCTTTGTAGTCATTTTGTGTCTTTTGAGTCTCTTTGTAGCCGTTTTGAGTCTCTTTGTAGTAATTTTGTGTCTTTTGAGTCTCTTTGTAGTCATTTTGTGTCTTTTGAGTCTCTTTGTAGCCGTTTTGAGTCTCTTTGTAGTAATTTTGTGTCTTTTGAGTCTCTTTGTAGTCATTTTGTGTCTTTTGAGTCTCTTTGTAGCCGTTTTGAGTCTCTTTGTAGTAATTTTGTGTCTTTTGAGTCTCTTTGTAGTCATTTTGTGTCTCTTTTTGTAGTCGCTTTGAGTCTCTTTGTAGTCATTTTGTGTCTCTTTGTAGTAATTTTGAGTCTCTTTTGTGTCTCTTTGTAGTCATTTTGTGTCTTTTGAGTCTCTTTGTAGTCGTTTTGGGCATTTTGAGTCTTGTTTCTTGTCTGTTTTTCCACTATAAAGGATATTCACTAAACTCTAGAGTCCATCTGTGATAATAAAGATATTTATAAAGTTACTTATTCACTAAATGTGAGCTACAGTGATTCCAGCATGTTTTAGTATGTTTTTGATGATTATCGGGATAATATTGTGAATCAAAGTGACTTTTTCCTATCGTCCCGTGCTTATTAAAGAGTAACTGGACACCAAACTGAAGACCATTCCTGTGGTTAAGGTCACGCCCACTAGTGATGTCACAGCGTCAGTACGCCTCTTCGTCTCTGCAGCTCTGCAGGATGTTTCTCCACATGTGACGTTTCCCTGTTCACACACTTATAACAGCCACATCCTCATTACGTGTAATCAGATTACAGCTGTGATAAGTCAGTTAGCGTCCGTCTACGAGGCGTACGTCCCTCAGGCCGCGGTAAACCGAGTCAGGGAGCGTCTGCGTGCAGCAGGATGAGCGGTGGATTCTCAGGGAGCGTCTGCGTTTATGAACACATTAATGAAGCCATAAACCAATCAGGGATTCCCGTCTGATGGTGCGTTTTTGCTTTTGCACGGCGTTAAGGGAGCGTCATTAATGAGATGTTAACGGAGTTAGGGAGCGTCCATATGTTGGTTACTCCTGAGAAGACGGTGACAGAATGAACATCTGGTTAAACATGATGATGTCAGATCAGACGCCGAGTCAGCTGATGAGTTCAACCCAGTCACATTATTTTAAAAAATCCTTCTTGTTATATCCAGTTATTTATCATCAACCTGTATTAAATAATCAGAGGAATATTTAGTCAAATCTGATGGAAATCCTTTTAATTTTCTACATTTACCAGAAGTAGGAAATGTTGGACTATTCAGTGGGATAAATGGCATAAAAGTTTGACTTTTGGATTCAATCTAAAAGTCTTAAATGATATTATTATATACTTATTAGGGCTGTCAATCAATTAAAATAGTTAACCACAATTAATCTCACATTTTTATCTCTTAAATTAACTAACTTTTTAATTTGCTTGTTTATTTATTAATCTTTGTAATAATTCCCTAATTTATTTACTCTTCTGTTTATTTATTTATCAATTTATGTCACATTTCATCGATTAATTAATGGCTACATTTATTGTTAACATTATTTTTGGAATATGAATTTATTTAACGAGTCATTTAATTATTTATTGATCTATTTTTGTATAGATGTATGTGTATATATATATATATATATATATCACCTGGTCCTTTATTCTGAGCATCATCCCTCACTATTTGCAGACGGTTTCAGGGTTAATCTCAGTCGTGGATGAAGCTGCTCCTGCTTCTCTTTGCTCTGCAGGACAGACTCAGTATCACGCAGATGGAATCTGACAGGTTGAAATGTTGAAGCTTTCCAAAAACCAAAACGCTGCAGTTTGTTAATAAATAAATAAATAAAAAAGCTCCCGTGACATTTTAAAAACGGAGCCTATGATTTGACTCAAACATGACTTTCCCCCCCGGTGCCTCGCTCCGTCCTGACAACTGCATTAGATCATCGCCGTTCACATCAGGGGCTAACATTTACCACATTATCAGCAGCACGCTGTCACCGCTGACATTTAGCCGTTAAGCTCGACAGAACAAACTCCAGCTGAAGATTACAAGCAACTAATTGGGAGGTTAAAGGTCACAGAGGGGATGCTGACCCGAGCAGAGACGTACCAATTACTCCTGAGACCCGACGCCGGTTCAGAGAGTCCATTTTCAGCTGCTGGTGAAGCGAAGCACAAACGTCCTTCAGAAACCTGCAGAGACAATCAAATAAATAAGACGGAGTCCCTGGATGTTTGAGGGCAGCCTGACCTCAGACGCACAAAACAAACCTCTGCACGGGTAGATCACGCACCCCGTTTCCATGACAACAGTGCTCCTTTCAGCTCACCTTTCAGTGTCTCAAACAGCGGTTTGTTCCGACAGTCAGCCGGGAGTCCCACGACGGAGATCCCGTTTAAATCTGCTCAAAATGTGTTTCAGCTTCCTGTTTCAGTGGCAAGGCCCGTTGAGGGAGGCCGGGTCACGCTTCATCAACACGTTAATGCCAATTGAGCCAATCGCTAAGCAAGACCGCAGCTTCAGTTACACTGCGCATGTGTTATACCACATACTAGGGATCCGATACTGTGCTCATGTACTCGTACTCGCAAAACGGCTCCGATACCACTTTACGGCAGCGTGACGTTAACCTCTCGTCACCATCTTTCGGGTCCTATCGCACGCGCTCACGCTCTGCCTCCCCGACGGTGCGGGCGAGACGGGCCGGTGGTGCGCCCGACCCCGCGGGGCCGCCAATCGGCCCTCACTTTCATTGCGCCACGGGGTTTTGTTTGCACCCTCTGACTCGCGCGTGCGTTAGACATCGCCGCAGACCCCTGGTGCCTTCTACGAGGATCGAGCCCCGCCCCGGTGACACTTTGTCCACGGCACCAGGAAGCATCTTCGCCCCGAGCCTTTCCACGCCGACCTAAAGCCGGTCGCGGCGCACCGCCTCGTATGCGGGACTCCCCAGCCTGCTGTGTGTCGCTCACACCCTCCAGCTGGCTGTTAACGAGGGTCTTTAGACACAGAGAAGTACTTGTATCGGTACTCAGTATCGCAGAGTACCCAAATGAAAGTACTTGTACTCGGTCTGATAAACAGTGGTATGGGTGTGTCCCTACCCCGTACCTTAAGACCGCGTTCTGCCCGTGTCCCTGCCTCCTTGTTCCAGAGTCAAGGTCACAATAACACAGCTGAGAACAAGCTGAATCAACGGCTGCATTCTCCGAAATATCAACTTCTTTTGTTGAGTTTCAATACAGAACCAGACGCTTTAAATTCACACAGATGACATCATATCTGTCTCAGGCCTGTCTCCTTATTATTCTAATAGTTCTGACCTGACCTGAAGGTAAATATTATACCATAAAGGAAAATGTGTTTTCTCTTCTTCGTCCATCTTCTCTCGCCAGAAACTGAAGTCTTCAGATCTGACAGAGAAACGCCGACAGTCAGAGTGAGTTTTTATTTCTTGTTTTTAAATCAACATAATTATTTTACCGATGTTCACACAGCCACTTTAATGAATACGACTTTCAATGATCTTTAATAGAACGCATTAATTCAAAAACCAACACGTCCTCATAAAGAAGTGAGTCTGTTGTTGTAAAATGTAAATGTCCAGCTGCCCACACAAACACATCTGTCAGTTAAACTCATGCACAGCTGATTCTCCGGCTGCATTCAGGAGATTTCAGAAGGATTTCATCTTCACGTCTTTAAACATTTTACTCATGACAGGTTCCATGACCAGAGATAGGATTTTATTGTTATCTTGGATACAAAGCATGATCCGGTATCAGTCTACCTTTACATATCACCCACTCTGGTTACTTAAAGGAAAAGTAGGATTCAAATAAAGATCCCAAAAGCATCCAGCATCCTTAAAGGGTAACGTCAACCTGGATCTAGTTGTGACGGCAACAACGAAACGAACGAGCAACGGACAAAAACCAAGATGAAGACGGCCGAAAACCCAGATAACCTGCTGGTGTTGTGAATGGTGGTGTTTCCGACCTGCAGCCGCTCCGTATGATGACGTTTGATATTGTCCAGCTGTAAATGGTTTCTCTTTACTGTATTAGTTATGAGCTTGTGTTGTGCTCCATATTTGCAGTATTTATCATGTGTTGTCGTTTTATTGCCTGAGCGTAAAACCACATTTCTCTTGTGGGATCAAACGGGTGGATCTGATGAATATTTCTATTTTATTAGATTTATTGGTTCTGCCACATTAAACTCTCCAGTAAAGCTGGGCCTCCATATTTGTCTCTTTTCGTCTGTTTGCTTCCTATTCGTCATCCCAGACACTTTGAGTTCTTATTGTCTCGTATGGAGGCGACGAAGGAGGAGGAGGAGTAGGAGGGTGACAGATGGGTGTAGTCGCTCACCCTCCACACACACCATCAGAGGCTGGAGACGTGGTGTGGGTGTGTGGATGAATGCATTTAGTGGATTTGTAAAGATCAAGTCAGAACCTTCCAACACACACACACACAGTGGGGGCATCGGGGGGGCTTCATATTCATCGTGACTGAAACCGTCGACAATTCATTCCTCTGAAAATAACCCGGGAGAGAAAAAAGACTTGGAGTAGTATCAGCCTTATTCAGGGGGTGGCGGGGTGGGGGAACACGGCGGTTACTGGAAGAAGTACTACGGTATTTAACTTACAGCAGCAGCGGGTAGACACGGAGCAAATATGATAACAAGAAGTTATTTTTAGAGCTAGCTGTCACGGCAGTTTGTGGAGCTTCGGTGGAACGTCGGAGCAAATGTCTGTAAAGGGGAGACTCCACATATCTGGAGGTCAGAGGTCAAGGGACCCCTTTGAAAAACGACCATGACAGTTTTTCCTCACCAAAATTTAGTGTAAGTTTGGAGCGTTATTTAACCTCCTTCACTACAAGCTAGTATGACATGGATGGTACCGATGGATTCATCAGGTTTTAGAGTTTGCTATGATACCAGTATCCGACTTTTCTTCTGTCTTTGTTTCAGACCTTTTTTTTTTACATTTTTGGGACTCTGTTTCTAACATTTTTTGACAATTTTCTGACTTTTTTTTTTTTTGTCAATTTTCAGACTTTTTTGATTTTTTTTTTACATTTTTCGGACATTTTTTGGGACTTTTTTGGGACAAATTTTTTTTTGACAATTTTCTGACTTTTTTTTTTTTACATTTTTCGGACATTTTTTCGGACAATTTTTTGGACATTTTTTGGGACCATTTTTGGACTTTTTTTTTGAAAATTTTCGGACTTTTTTTTTTTTTTTACATTTTTCGGACATTTTTTGGGACTTTTTTCAGAGAAAACCCTCAAATGTTCACATATCTGGAGGTCAGAGGTCAGCGGTCAAGGGACCCCTTTGAAAACGACCATGATAGTTTTTCCTCGTCAAAATGTAGCGCAAGTTTGGAGCGTTATTTAACCTCCTTCACTACCAGCTAGTATGACATGGTTGGTACCGATGGATTCATCAGGTTTTAGAGTTTCATATGATACCAGTATTGTCACTCTAGCTTTAAAACTGAGCTACAACCTAAAAATCGCAATTTGAGTTAACGCGTTATTATCCCGTTAACTTTTTCCCGTTAAGGTCTTTTGCTTTGTTGCAGGACGAGCCTTCATCTTGTCTCCGCGTCAGCATCACTGCATCGACACGTTTCTCAGGTAAGCGTCGTTCTGTAGTTGTACAGACAGATAGGATATTTATACCTCTGACAGATGTGGCGCGAGCTGCGAGGGTGTCTGGTGTCATCACAACAGCTGGAGAACTGAGAATGGAGACGGAAAGACGTGGAGACTAAAGGAGGACATGAGAATCACACAAAGACTCGTTCTTCCTGTCAGATGTTCAAACTGTCTTCCTGTCAGAGGAACCGGGAGACGATGAAACCAGGAGAAGACGATGTTTTCACATCTGCTCCTGCAGGGAGGATCAGACGTGTCGGAGATCAGCTTTGAAACAGGAAGTAACGTCATCAAACAACACATCTGGCAGGCGGTCTGCCCTTTGAGAGCATCAGGAAGTTTGATGGACGACCACTTCCTGTCTGACTCTGATTGGCTGGATAAGATGATGCAACGCACAGCTCCAATATGCAGTTTATCTTTATCGAGACAACAACGGATTATTTGTGTTTTTTATCCAGCAACACGTGACGCACGTGTCAATTTACACTCCAATCCTTTCAAAATAAAACTACTTAGTTTGGGTTAAATCTACACTGGAAGTGTCGTAACTTAAGTACGGAAGTTACGTGACAAAAAATACTTAGATAGCTTTAGGAAAAGATCGTGGTTTGGGTTAAAATAACCACCGAAGTGCCGTAACCTAAGAACGGAAGTTACGTGAAAAAAACGACTTAGTTAGGTTTAGGAAAAGATCGCGATTTGGGTTAGAATAACTCCGGAAGTGGCGTTACTTGAGTACGGACGTTACGTGACAAAAACGTGACAAAAACTACTTAGTTAGGTTTAGGAAAAGATTGCAGTTTGGATTAAAATAACACTGGAAGTGGCGTTACTTAAGTACGGACGTTACGTGACAAATAAATCAACGTTAACATCTGGTTTCATACGGGACATGAACGTCGGTCTCCTGGAGAAAGTCTGGTGTTTTTTGACCCCGACCTCCTCCCCTACGCTGCGTTCGCCGCTCTTTATACTTCCTGGTTCACGATTACGTGGATTACATACGAATTGATTTCACTGACCATCACAAAAAAAATTACACAAATTTGAAATAAGCGCGACAAAGCGGCGGTACGTGACGTGTTGGGATGAAAACGTGTTGAGCAAACACAGGACTTTCACTCAGGAGACCGGCGTTGACCAGAAGTCAACGTGGATTTATTTGTAAAGTAACTATCGTACTTAAGTTGCCTAATCTTCGCGGGTCTTTAGACAGCAGTGGAAACGCAGACAACAGCGCACTGAAGGAACCTTTTAGTTCCTAGAAAGGTAGTTCCAGGGACTAAAAGTCCCGGTGGAAACCTGCCTCAAGTATCACTGTTTTGTTACGTAACTTACCTAACTTACTTTCAGACTAAAGAGGTTTTGATGCTGAAAATAACGTGAGGAGTTGGAATGAGAACGTATATTCATGCCGAACCGTCACGGTTCAGAACACGCTGAATACACTGTATGTAGATTAATGCACGTAATGCACGTAATGAGCTCACAAGCGTGAGTTCTGCACGGAAACGTTTAGCCGTACGCCGTGCGAGTCAGTCACACTATGGCGAGGAATACTGTTATAACTCAAAGCAGAAGTTCCTTCTCTTCACACACCGTACGTAGTGTGTGTGTGTGTGTGTGTGTGTGTGTGTGTGTGAGTTTCATTAGGATGTAAATGTTGAAGGCAGATGTTTCTGTAACTACGAACAGTGTGTGACGTGTCCTGGCTGGAATAATTCACACACACTGAGTCTTTCTGCTGCTGCATCCGAGCTGTGAGAGTTTATTCAGCCAGTCAGTCAGTCAGTTTATGCACAAATCCCAGCATGCACTGGGGGAAGTCGATAGAGTAGAAACATGAAAAGAGATCCACTGTTGAGACGACGGACCGGAGTCCTGTTTCTCTTCAGCAGCACAGAGTTCCTTCACTTCAGAAATCATCCGCTGAGAATGAAACGTGCTCAGCAGCCGGCTCGATATGAAATAATCCATCCTCACCTCAGATTCATTCAGGAGCTGATTTCAGCGGATAGTTTCAGAGAAATCGATTGGTCAGATTTAAAACATGAGAGGCGATCGACCTGTTAGCCGTTCTGATTGATGTCTCAAGGGATGAAATGTCAATCATCGTCACTGATGTTTCCAATGATAGACGTGCTCAGATCTACCGGAGACATCATTAAACCTCTGGAAACATCTGAAGAATTCATTCAATCTTTCTGAATCGCCGGAAACAAAACCTTAAATCTGCCTGAATTATCCTTGAATTTACCTCAAACATCTTTTAATCTCACTCAAACAACTACAAGCAGTTCTGAAGCATTGAAAACGTCTTTAAGCATCATTGAATCTTTCTGAAACCTCCTCAGGTTTCCATTTAACGTGTATAAATCTCCCCGTGACATCCTTGAATCAGGGAAAAGAAGAAGAAATGTCCTTAAATCTGCCTGAAACATCCTTAAAAAGTCCCAGAAACATCTGAAATACCCTTTCAGATCGTCTTGACAATCCTGATATATCCTTGAATCTGCCTTAAAATATTCTAAACAAACAGTAACATGCTCAAATCTCTCTCAGTTTGAACATGATGTCTGAATGGTCATTGAATCAGCCCGGAATATCCTTGAATCTGCCTTAAAATGTTCTAACCAAACAGAAACAAAGTCAAATCTCTCTCAGTTTGAACATGATGTCTGAATTATCCTTGAATCAGCCTTAAAATATTTTCACCAAACAGAAACAAAGTCAGATCAATCAAAGTTAAACATGACATCTGAATGTCCATTGAATCAGCCTGGAATATCATTGAATCAACCGGAAAGGTCCTTGAATCAGCCTTAAAACATTCGAATCAAACAGAAACAAAGTCAGATCTCTCTCAGTTTAAACATAATGTCTGAAATGGCCTTGAATCAGCCTGAAAGGTCCTTGAATCTGCCTGAAAGGTCCTTGAATCTGCCTGAAAGGTCCTTGAATCTGCTTTAAAATATTCTAAATAAACGGAAACAAAGTAAGATCTATATCAGTTTAAACATGACATCTGAATGATCATTGAATCAGCCTGAAGCGATCTGTGTGAGAGACAGATGTCTGATGCCGTCTTGGACACACCAGTCTGTGTTCAGAGAATGAAAGTGGACTCAGTCTCAGTCAGTCTGTTTCCAGCAGAGGTCACATTGTGTCTCTGTACCTGATCCAATCAATTGTGAGCAGACACACTGGAGGGTAGTAACCCTCCCAGGACCTCCACCTGAGACACAGAGAGACGAATACATGTGTGTGAATGTGACTCTCTCTCTCTGTGTGTGTGTGTGTGTGTGTGTGTGTGTGTGTGTCACAAGGTGTGAAGGTGTCTTTAAAGTAATCTACCTCTGGGTCCCAGTGTGACGTCTGAAGGACAGAAGAGTCATTCTGCTGTTCAACGTCACACTGAACAAACGCTTTATACACTTCTATATATAGACTACGTGTTTACAGTACGTATACCGCTGTATAATATACATTACAGTACTCAAGTACACTACATATATATACATAAACACTTACAGTATACGCGGATAGCATTTACACGGCTTTTCGTGCGAACGGGCTGGATTTATCACGGTTGACGTAGTTCGGCATATCAGATCACATTTTTTATCCGTTCTAAATGTACCTTAAAGGAGATTAGTCCAGTATTTAGTCCTCTTATCAACATGGGAGTGGACTAATATGCTGCTTTATGTAAATATATGTATATATTTATTATTGTAAATCAATGAACAACACAAAACAATGACAGATATCGTCCAGAAACCCTCACAGGTACTGCATTTAGCATAAAACTGCATGTGATGATCATAAAGTGGGCATGTCTGTAAAGGGGAGACTCGTGGGTACCCATAGAACCCATTTACATTCACTGATCTGGAGGTCAGAGGTCAAGGGACCCCTTTGAAAATGGACATGACAGTTGACAGTTTGTAGCGTTATTTAACCTCCTTCATGACCAGCTAGTATGACATGGTTGGTACCGATGGATTCATCAGGTTTATAGTTTCATATGACACCAGTATCTTCACTCTAGCTTTAAAACTGAGCCGCTACAACCTAAAAATCACAAGTTGCGTTAATGCATTAAAGAAATTAGTGGCGTTAAACTTGGACTACATAATATAATATATAGACTACATATTTACTTTAGTAAAAGCTCCTTTAAATTGTCGTCTTATTTTCCAACTTCTAGAAACCAATTTGTGAATTTTGATTGTGAATAAAATTATCATTTTTAATATTATTAAATTACCTTAAAGTGCTCAGCTTTACCTTTCTCATTAAAACACTTTTACTTTTGTTTTTAAGGCTTCGACTTTGCATCTAAATGAAAAACCTTCCCGTCGTATCATCGATAGTTTTTTTCTTCTTTTTAAGCATCTGGAATCTAAAAACAGTCCCAGTGATTAAATATTCAAGTGTGTATTTACTGTGAGTCCAAACTGTAAGCATGGCCTCAAACTGTCAGAGCTCAGCTTTAACTCGACCGGAGTGACGAGCAGCGCCATCGGAGGCAGACAGCCTCCCTCCGCATGATTGGCAGGGTGGCATCTGTGTGTGTGCGTGTGTGTGCGTGCGTGCGTGTGTGAGTGTGTGTGTGTGTGCGTGTGTGTGTGTGCGTGTGTGTGTGTGAAGCTCCAGTATGGCGGTGTGTATGATCGTAGCAGCAGCCTAAGCCAGCATATCGTCTCAGCACACTGACAGAGCGCTGTCTGGTTATTATGTGTGAGAGAGTAGGAGTGTATTTTCTAATGAGCTGTATTCAAATTAGTGTGTGCGTGTATGTGTGTGTGTGTGTGTGTGTGTGTGTGTGTGTGTGTGTGTGTGCGCGTGCATGTGTGTAAAAACTCACTACACAAGAGCTCCCAGAATTCACTGCATGGCTGACTGGAATGACAGGCGAAGCCATTTAATGCCTCAACACTGGCAGAGAATAACTGACAGAGTGGCATTTGGACGCCCGTGTGTGTGTGTGTGTGTGACATTTCCACAGGTGTGTGTGTGTGTGTGTGTGTGTGTGTGTGTATGTGTGTGTGTGTGATGTGTGGACGGAGACGAGGACGTTGTGTGTCCAACGATCAGATTTATTGTAAAGTGATATTAAAATTAAACCTGTGTTTAACCAGCCCGTTCACACGGAGAGGCGTATAGATGCCACGATAATACGTGCAATAACTACGCCTTTCTTGATTTCTACGTGTCTTTTGTACGACATGTATCCTGTACTGACTGCGACGTAAACACATCCGCGTATAAATGCTACGGTGAGTTAGTGACGCGTGTTCGAGACCGTTTTTTAAGTTGTTGACCGTTGTTTTGTTTTGTAAGTTACGTTTTCTGTTGATGTTTGTGACGTGTTTTCCGTTCGTATCCGTACGATGACGTCACGGTGTTATCTGGAGGCTAAACAAAGGAAAGACTGGAGGCTAACTAACGCTAGCAGTGGGCTAAAGTTACACATCTAAAACAGCAGCCGTGAGCCGTTAGCTGCTGTTAGCAGAAGGCTAAACTATTAGCAACCCTTTCTCTCCGTCTCTGAAACGCTTCTCTGATATCGTCTGTCTCTCTTTGTGACTGACTTTACTGAAGGAGAGTTAACTATAGACATCCACAGATCTATACGCCCTCAGTTTATCTCTACAGCGCTGCCGTTGGCCTCCAGCCCGCTGGTCGGACGGCTCCACGCTACAGGAAATGAGTCCAACAGAGGACGGCGCCGGGTCACGGTCCCTCTGCCTCACTCCTCGCCGCTAGGAGACGACTTCACCGCGAGGAGAGTTAACTAGCTAGCCGTCTCCTCCTCCTGCAGTCGTCTCCAGCGGCAGTTAATCAAGTTATGCTAATCAAGATTTGACATGAAGTGTGTTCCAGTCCACGTACTTCCTGAAGTACACTTCAATGTAGTGCACTGCGTGCACGCTGTACTTACTTGAGTAGTGCGTGTATTTCAGCGGGGTAGGGTCGTCTCAAATCGAATACCTCCTCCTCCTCCTCCTCCTTTTGCTCTCCGCTTGGTGAATGGATGAATCCACCCTTTTGTTGGCGATGGTTTGTTCCCCGGCAACAGCTCCATGGTTACAGTCCAATAAATAACATCACACTCTCTCTTCTGCGTCTCCGGTTTTCAGGCCGGGATGCAAAAGAAGACTTTTCTTTTTTTTTTTTGTTCTGTAAATTCTTTTTAGTTTGGTTTTAAATGTAGTGAAAGAACAAGTTGACTGGATTAGTTTGAACCTGAGTTTAAAGTCAAATGAGCACATGAATCATTCAAAGTTATCTGGATGCAGATTTCACATTCTAATATGTATTATCCACCTCTTCTCCGTTGGTAACCATGGTGACGTGTTGGTAACCATGGTGACGGGTTTAGTGGAGGCAGAATACATCTCTGAACACGTTAGCTAACGCTGGCTAGCAACTATTGTTGGCTTGTTTCTTTAACAACGTCTGAAGAGAATCCTAGTTTGTCTCAACATGTGCCGTCACTCACTCTCCAGGTTCACCAGAGGTAGTTGAGAACGTTCACATGAACCAACGGGAGCAGATTAGACCCCTACGCCGCTGGAGACGACTGCAGGAGGACGAGACGGCTGGAGAACGCTAGCTAGCTATGCAACCGAATACTCTGCGGCGTACTTACTTAATGACCGCGGCTCGCTACCCGCCAAACATATCTTCATCTTCTTCTTCTTCTTCGGGGTTTTACGGCAGCGGGCATCCTTTGTGTTGCTGCTGCCTCCTTCAGGTTTTACCCGTCCACTACCTGCCAACATACGTGCCTGCTTTGTTGATCCAGAATACACAGACAATGAAATCAATGAGTAGACGTGAAACGTTATAACTGACATCTATAAGGTACGTTGTTCAGCTCCCGCATCATCTGCCGCCATTTTCACACGTTTGAATAGCGGTCGTGGTCGCGCCTCTTCCGCTACGCAGCCAAGATGGAGACAGCTGAGTGTGGAAAGTGTTCAGCGTTCCACACTCAGCCATCTGACCGTTTTGAGTTCAACATCCAGGTACTTAGAGTGCTCTGCATTTTACCGTACTTCACAGTGTGAACGCACTTATGCACTCAAATAGGAAGTACAGAAGTACGCGGATTGGAACACACTGATGGTTTGATAGCTAGCTGGTCTTATTGTTAAACACACTGTCAAATTATATTTACTGATTATAAAACCTTCACTCATGTTTTCCAGAGCTTTCAACCACATCTCACAGGCTTCCTGAGAAGATGGAGTTTGCTCAGTTATTACAAGAAATGACTTTTATTTGTTTCATTTTAATCGTCTCATCTTCATGTTAAATAAGACGTTAATCCAGATTCAGTTAGTTTCCATTGACTTCATCAGCAGTTGTTCTTGTGAAGTCAATGGAAACAATAATAAGACAAATGGGAGAAGCATGTGAGAAACAGTTTTAATGTTCAAATCTAAAGATACAAACCCGTCAGAAAACAACCTCAACACACAAACAGCTTCAGTTTCAGCGGCAGACATTCTCTTTTCACAGTTATAAAGGAACTGGTGTGATTGTTTGTGTCTCGAGTCTTTATTCAGCTGATTAACTGTTATCAATAAAGAATCTGTGAAAGCTGTGTTTCCTCCTCTTGAGAGTAACTTCAGATTTCAGATTCAGACTTTACAGAAGCAGAAGACGTGTCGATGCTGTTGAGGTTTCGTTTAGCTCGTTAACGTATCAAGTTAATTTGAATGACTACCGATGAGACGCGACGTCTTCAGGGGAACGTTTCTGAAACTTTGTGAGTTCTGACAAAGAACGTATATTACCCAGCAGCAGAGCAGAGCTTCCGCCATTTTGGACTGAAAGCGACTACCGGACGGCAGTGAAACGTCCGACTACAAAGAAGAACTAAATTATGTCTCTACTGTGTCTCTACTGTCTTTAATGTCCTGTGTTGAACAATAAAACTATTATAAATATGCACACTATTATAACTATTTATTTCTTTCTCTTTAACTCCATTAAACTCTGATGATGTCATGCTACTAGCACTACTAGCTACTAGCACTACTAGCTACTGGCCGACAGCCGGTTGTTTGGGAACAGAGACGTTAATACATCCACCACGGTACAGGCTGACAGCATGGGTGGATTAGAAGATAATAAAAGTGATGAATTATTAGTTATTTTTATAATTGTATTTCTGTCATCATCTCCTTTTTTCTGTCATTTTTCGGCCATTTGTCAAACTTTTTTTTGGCCATTTTTGGGACATTTTTCTGATATTTTTGGACAATTTTAGGACTTTACTTGAACTTTTTTTCTGCCATTTTTCAGACTTTTTTTGGTGAAATTTATTAAACCATTTTTTGGATTTTATTCAGGCCTCTCTAGATAAACTGCTCGTGTTTCTTTCCCAGTCTGACTCAATTTAACTTGATGAATATAACATGATAATAACTAAAACTACAAGAATTGGTAAACACTCTGGATGTGCTGGAAACCAGCTTTCCCTTTAGCAGAGTGTGGAGATTAACGTGCTCAAACAAAGACAGAACATTCCTTCTCTCTGCTCTGTGATCAGTAACACAACAGCTGCTGAGGATCGGCTGCCGTCACAAAATCTGAATCGACACGTCGTGGTGGTTTGAAGCGGCGGTGCGTGGCCGGCGACTCAACACACACACACGAACGCACGCACACATGATGTTTTAGGAAATTAAAGATGACACACGTCAAATTTGGACTGAAGAGGAGAAAACACAGGAGAGAGGAAGACGTACAGACGTCGGAATCAAAGTCAACACGTTTCCCCTGCAGCCAAATATGAAGTATCACAGCCACGAGGACGTGACGCCGCTGCTTCACAGCCCCGAGTGTACGAGTGTGTGTTTACAGTGTGTGTGTACGAGTGTGTGTTTACAGTGTGTGTGTACGAGTGTGTGTTTACAGTGTGTGTACGAGTGTGTGTTTACAGCGTGTGTGTATTTGTGTGTCAGTATCTGCCCTGCACGCCCAGCTCCGTCTCGGCGGTGCGTTCGATCTGCTCGTGGACGAGTCGGACCTCCTGCTGGGTCAGAGTTCGCTCCATGTGGCGGTAGGTGATGCGGTAACACTGACTCCGCCTGCCGGTCCTGAGAGAGAGAGAGAGAGAGAGAGAGAGAGAGAAGAGAAGTTAGTTTGTCTTTCTTCAGTTTCCTCTTTTTAAAGTTATTTTCTGAACTGTTTCATTAAATCAAACCTCCAACCAACAAGGTTCCCTTTAGCACCATCTTCACCTCCTTCTCCTCCTCCTATCCTCCCTTCTTCACACTCTTTCACTTTTCTCATCCTGTCCTCCTCTTCTCTTCCTCTCTTCTTTCCCCTCTTTCTACTCTCCTCCTCCTCCTCCTCCTTTCCTCCCTTCATTACCATCTTTCACTTCATTTTCACATTTCTTATGCCTTTCTTCAGACTTTTTTCAGACTTTTTTTTTTTTTTAGTTTTCTGACATTTTTTGTGCAATTTTTTGACATGTTCGGACTTTTTTTTCGTACTCCTCTTCC